>NW_017190807.1:0-11097 GCF_001704415.2 Capra hircus | reverse complement strand
CCCACGAGGCTTTCCCACGAGGCTTTTCCCACAGGGCTGTTCCACGTGCCACCCGTGGTGTGAGTCGATCTCGGCTTGAAAGTCGAGGCAGTGCAGGGAAAACAGGTTCCCTGGAATGGACTGAGACATCTGAGGGACTCTGGAATGTGGCACGACCGTGGAGTTCCTCTTCGCCTTTCCTGTGGAGAGCGCCTTCTCTTGAGATGCGACGGGAACGCCGGGAATTCTTTCCAGACCACGCAGGGAAAGGATCCCTCCTCTCAGGCTAGGAGGCGGAAACGGGCTCTTCTGGATGTGGGCGGGACTCTCGTGCTTCCTCTCGAGTGAGACGGGTGTGTCGGGGAACTTCTTGAGTTGCAGCAAGGGTGTGAAGGACCTTTGGAAGTTCCAAAGGTTAGGTGTGACTAGCCTCGAGATGCCTCATCTCGCCTGGTGGGGAGAACCTCCTAGATTTTCTCGAGTTTCGACAGGTGCTCTCGACTTATGACGGGGACCTCAGGGACCCACACTGGTGGCCTCAGGAAAGGCCAGTCCCGTTGCGAGTTGCTCGGGGGCCTCTCGGATTCCTCTCCCGTCGATGCTGAGGCTAAGACCTTGTGTGGAGTCAGTGCCGGAACCTGAGGATTCCTCTCCAATGCTGACATGGATCTTGAGGTATTTCTGGAGTCTCCCCAGGGGTGTTAGTCCTCGTCTCGAGTGGGGGCATGCACGTGCGCTTTCCTCCCGAGCTTTAGCAGCAGTGTCGCGCTTCCCTTCGTATGGATCAAGGGATCTGTGTCTTTCCCTCGAGGCTATCCCACGAGGCTTTCCCAAGAGGCTTTCCCCACGAGGCTTTCCCACAGGGCTGTCCCAAGTGCCAACGTGGTGTGAGTCGATCCTCGGCTTGAAAGTCGAGGCAGTGCAGGGAAAACAGGTTTCCCTGGAATGGACTGAGACATCTGGGGGACTCTGGAAATGGTGGCACGACCCTGGAGTTCCTCTCGCTTTTCCTGTGGAGAGCGCCTCCTCTTGAGATGCGACGGGAACGCCGGGAATTCTTTCCCGAGCACGCAGGGAAAGGATCCCTCCTCTATAGCTAGGAGGCGGAAACGGGGCTCTTCTGGATGTGGGCGGGACTCTCGTGCTTCGTCTCGAGCGGAGACGGGTATGTCGGGGAACTTCTTGAGTTGCAGCAAGGGTGTGAAGGACCCGTTGGAAGTTTCAGAGGTTAGGTGTGATTAGCCTCGAGACGCCTCAGCGGAAATGGGCCTCATCTCGCCTGGAGGGGAGAACCTCCTGGATTTTCTCGAGTTGCGGCAGGTGCTCTCGACTTACGACGGGGACATCAGGGACTCGCTCTGGTGGCCTCAGGAAAGGCCAGTCCCCATGCGAGAAGCTCGGGGGCCTCTCGGGATTCCTCTCCCGTCGATGCTGGGGCCTAAGACGTTGTGTGGAGTCAGTGCCGGAACCTGAGGATTCCTCTCCAGTGCTGACATGGATCTTGGGGTACTTCTGGAGTCTCCCCAAGGGTGTCAGTCCTCGTCTCGAGTGGGGGCATGCACGTGCGCTTTCCTCCCGAGCTGTAGCAGCAGTGTCGCGCTTCCCTACGCGTGGATCAAGGGATCTGTGGCTTTCCCTCGAGGCTTAACCACTAGGTTTTCCCACGAGGCTTTCGCACGAGGCTTTCCCACAGGCTGTCCCACGAACCACCGTGGTGTGAGTCGATCCTCTGCTTGAAAGTCGAGGCAGTGCAGGGAAAACAGGTTTCCCTGGAATGGACGGAGACATCTGGGGGACTCTGGGAATGGTGGCACGACCCTGGAGTTCCTCTCGCCTTCCTGTGGAGAGCGCCTGCTCTTGAGATACGACGGGAACGCCGGGAATTCTTTCACGAGCACGCAGGGAAAGGATCCCTCCTCTCGAGCTAGGAGGAGGAAACGGGACTACTGTGGATGTGGGTGGGACTCTCGTGCTTCCTCTCGAGTGGAGACGGGTATGTCGGGGAACTTCTTGAGTTGCAGCAAGGGTGTGAAGGACCCTTTGGAAGTTCCAGAGGTTAGGTGTGATTAGCCTCGAGACCCCTCAGCGGAAATGGGCCAATTCTCGCCTGAAGGGGAGAACCTCCTGGATTTTCTCGAGTTGCGGCAGGTGCTCTCAACTTACGACGGGGACCTCAGGGACCCGCTCTGTTGGCCTCAGGAAAGGCCAGTCCCCATGCGAGTTGCTCGGAGGCCTCTCGGGATTCCTCTCCGGTCGATGCCGGCGCCTAAGATCTTGTGTGGAGTCGGTGCCGGAACCTGAGGATTCCTCTCCAGTGCTGACATGGATCTTGGGGTACTTCTGGAGTCTCCCAAGGGGAGTCAGTCCTCGTCTCGAGTGGGTGCATGCACGTGATCTATCCTCCCGAGTCGTATTAGCAGTGTCACGCTTCCCTTCGCGTGGATCAAGTGATCAGGGTCTTTCCCTTGTGGCCTTCCCACTAGGCTTTCCCACGAGGCTTTCCCACAGGGCTCTCCCACGTACCACCGTTGTGTGAGTCGGTCGTCGGCTTGAAAGTCGAGGCAGTGCAGGGAAAACAGGTTTCCCTGGAATGGACTGAGCCATCTGGGGGACTCTGGGAATGTGGCAATACCCTGGAGTTCCTCTCGCCTGTCCTGTGGAGAGCACCTCCACTTGAAATGCGACGGGAAGGCCGGGAATTCTTTCCTGACCACGCAGGGAAAGGATCCCTCCTCTCGAGCTAGGAGGCGGAACCGGGGTTCCTCTGGATGTGGGCGGGACTCTCTTGCTTCCTCTCGAGTGGAGTCGGGTATGTCGGGGAACTTCTTGAGTTGCAGCAAGGGTGTGAAGGACCCTTTGGAAGTTCCAGAGTTTAGGTGTGATTAGCCTCGAGACGCCTCAGCGGAAATGTGGCTCATCTCTCCTGGAGGGGAGAACCTCCTGGAATTTCTTGAGTTGCGGCACGTGCTCTCGACTTACGACGGGGACCTCAGGGACCCGCTCTGGTGGCCTCAGGAAAGGCCAGTCCCCATGGGAGTTGTTCGGGGCCTCGCGGGATTCCTCTCCCATTGATGCCAGGGCCTAAGACCTTGTGTGGAGTCGGTGCCGAAACCTGAGGATTCCTCTCCAGTGCTGACATGGATCCCAGGGTATTTCTGGAGTCTCCCCAGGGGAGTCAGTCCTTGTCTCGAGTCGGGGCATGCACGTGCGCTTTCCTCCCGAGCTGTAGCAGCAGTGTCACCCTAACTTTCACGTGGATCAAGGGATCTGTGGCTTTCCCTCGAGGCTTTCTCCGAGGCTTTCCCACGAGGTTTCCCACAGGGCTGTCCCACGTTCCACCGTGGTGTGAGTCGATCCTCGGCTTGAAAGTCTAGGCAGTGCAGGGAAACAGGTTTCCCTGGAATGGGCTGAGATATCTGGCGACTCTGGTAATGGTGGCAGGTCCCTGGAGTTCCTCTCGCCTTTCTTGTAGAGAGTGCCTCCTCTTGTGATACGAAGGGAACGCCGGGAATTCTTTCCCGACCACTCAGGGAAAGGATCCCTCCTCTCGAGCTAGGAGGCGGACACGGGGCTCCTCTGGATGTGGGCAGAACTCTCGTGCTTCCTCTCGAGTGGACACGGGTATGTCGGGGAACTTCTTGAGTTGCAGCAAGGGTGTGAAGGACCCTTGGAAGTTCCAGATGTTAGATGTGATAAGCCTCGAGACGCCTCATTGCAAATGGGCCTCATCTCGCCTGGAGGGGAGAACCTCCTGGATTTTCTCAAGTTGCGGCAGGTGCTCTCTACTTACGACGGGGACCTCAGGGACCCGCTCTGGGTGGCCTCAGGAAAGGCCAGTCCGCATGCGAGTTGGCTCAAGGGCCTCACGGGGGCCTCTCGGGTTTCCTCTCCCGTCGATGCTGGGGCCTAAAACCTTGTGTGGAGTCAGTGCCGGAACCTGAGGATTCCTCTCCAGTGCTGACATGGATCTTGGGGTACTTCTGGAGTCTCCCCAAGGGAGTCAGTCCTCGTCTCGAGTGGGTGCATGCACGTGCGCTATCCTCCCAAGTTGTAGCAGCAGTGTCACGCTTCCCTTCACGTGGATCAAGGGATCAGGGGCTTTCCCTCGAGGCCTTCCCACAGGGCTGTCCCATGTACGACCGTGGTGTGAGTTGATCCTCGGCTTGAAATTCGAGGCAGTGCAGGGAAAACTGGTTTCTCTGGAATGGACTGAGACATCTGGGGGACTCTGGGAATGTGGCACGACCCTGGAGTTCCTCTCGCCTTTCCTGTGGAGAGCGCCTCCAATTGAGATGCCGACGGGAAGGCCGGAAATTCTTTCCCGACCACGGCAGGGGAAAGGATCCCTCCTCTCGAGCTGGGAGGCGGAAACGGGGCTCCTCTGGATGTGGGCGGGACTCTCGTGCTTCCTCTGGAGTGGAGACGAGTATGTCGGGGAACTTCTTGAGTTGCAGCAAGGGGTGTGAGGGACCCTTTGGAAGTTCCAGAGTTTAAGTGTGATTTGCCTCGAGAAACATCAGCGGAAATGGGCCTCATCTCGCCTGGAGGGGAGACCTCCTGGATTTTTCTCGAGTTGTGGCAGGTGCTCTCGACTTACGACGGGATATCAGGGACCCGCCCTGGTGGCCTCAGGAAAGGCCAGTCCACATTCGAATTGCTCGGGGGCCTATCGGATTCCTCTCCCGTTGATGCCGGGGCCTAAGACCTTGTGTGGTGTCGGTGCCAGAACCTGAGTATTGCCTCTCCAGTGCTGGACATGGATCTTGGGGTACTTCTGGAGTCTCCCCAGGGGAATCAGTCCTCGTCTCGAGTGGGGGCATGCACGTGCGCTTTCCTCCCGAGCTGTAGCATGAGTATCACGCTTCCCTTCGCGTGGATCAAGGGATCTGTGGCTTTCCCTCCCAGGCTTTCCCACGAAGCTTTCCAACGAGGCTTTCCCAGAGGGTTGTCCGCGTGCCACCGTGGTGTGAGTCGATCCTCGGCTTGAAAAGTCGAGGCAGTGGCAGGGAAAACTGGTTTCCCTGGACTGGACTGAGACATCTGGGGGACTCTGGAATGGTAGAACGACCCTGGAGTTCCTCTCGCCTTTCCTGTGGAGCGCGCCTAATCTTGACATGCGACGGGAACGCCGGGAATTCTTTCCCAACCACTCAGGGAAAGGATCCCTCCTCTCGAGCTAGGAGGTGGTATCGGGCTCCTCTGGATGTGGGGGGAACTCTCGTGCTTCCTCTCGAGTGGAGACGGGTATGTCGGGGAACTTCTTGAGTTGCAGCAAGGGTGTGAAGGACCTTCGGAAGTTCCAGTGATTAGGTGCGATTAGCCTCGTGACGCCTCAGCGGAAATGGGCCTCATCTCGCCTGGAGCGGGGAACCTCCTGGATTTTCTCGAGTTGTGGCAGGTGCTCTCGACTTACGACGGGGCCCTCAGGGACCCGCACTTGTGGCCTCTGGAAAGGCCAGTCCCCATGCAAGTTGCTCGGGGGCCTCTCGGCATTCCTCTCCCGATGATGCGGGCTTAAGACCTTGTGTGGAGTCTGTGCCGGAACATGAGGATTCCTCTCCAGTGCTGAGATGGATCTTGGGTACATCTGGAGTCTCCCAAAGGGAGTCAGTCCTCGTCTCGTGTGGGGACATGCACGTGCGCTTTCCTCCGAGCTGTAGCAGCAGTGTCACGCTTCCCTTCGCGTGCATCAAGGGATCTGTGGCTTTCCATCGAGGCTTTCCCACGAGGCTATCCACCAAGCTTTCCCACAGGGCTGTCCACGTGCCACCGTGGTGTCAGTGGATCCTCGGCTTGAAAGTCAAGGCAGTGCAGGGAAAACAGGTTTCCCTGGAATGGATTGAGACATCTGGGGACTCTGGGAATGGTGGCACGACCCTGGAGTTCCTCTCGCCTTTCTTGTGGAGAGCGCCTCCTCTTGACCTGTGACAGGAACGCAGGAATTCTTTCCGACGCCGCAGGGAATGGATCACTCCTCTCCTTTAGACAGCGGAAACGGGGCTCCTCTGGATGTGGGCGGGACTCTCTTTATTCCTCTATAGTGGAGACGTGTATGTCGAGGAACTTCTTGAGTTGCAGCAAGGGTGTGAAAGACCCTATGGAAGTTCCAGAGGATAGGTGTGATAAGCCGTGAGTCGCCTCTGCGGAAATGGCCTCATCTCGCGTAGAGGGGAGAACCTCCTGGATTTACTCGAGTTGCAGCAGGTGCTCTCTACTTATGACGGGGACCTCAGGGACCCGCTCTGGTGGCCTCAGGAAAGGCCAGTCCCCATGCGAGTTGCTCAGGGGCCTCTCGGGATTCCTCTCCCGTCGATGCCAGATCCCAAGACCTTGTGTGGAGTCGGTGTCGGAACCTGAGTATTCCTCTCCATTGCTGACATGGATCTTGGGGTACTTCTGGAGTCTTCCCAGGGGAGTCATTCCTCGTCTCGAGTAGGGGCATGCCCGTGCGCTTTCCTCCCGAGCTGTAGCAGCAGTGTCACGTTTCCCTTCGCGTGGATAAAGGGATCCGTGGCTTTCCCTCCAGGCTTTCCGGCGAGGCTTTCCCACGAGGCTTTCCCATACGGCTGTCCCACTTGCCACCGTGGTGTGAGTCGATCCTCGGCTTGAATGTCGAGGCAGTGCAGGGAAAACAGGTTTCCCTGGAAAGGACTGAGACATCTGGGGACTCTGGGAATGGTGGCACGACCCTGGAGTTCCTCTCGCCTTTCCTGTGGAGAGCGCCTCCTCTTGAGATGCGACGGGAACGTCGGGATTCTTTCCCGAACACGCAGGGAAAGGATCCCTCCTCTCGAGCTAGGAGGCGGAAATGGGGTTCCTCTGGATGTGGGCGGGACTCTCGTGCTTCCTCTCGAGTGGAGACGGGTATGTCGGGAAACTTCTTGAGTTGCAGCAAGGGTGTGAAGGTCCCTTTGGAATTTCCAGATGTTAGATGTGATTAGCCTCGAGACGCCTCAGTGGAAATGGGCCTCATCTCTCTTGGAGGGCAGAACCTCTTGGATTTTCTCCAGTTGCGGCAGGTGCTATCGACTTACGACCGGAACCTAAGGGACCCGCTCTGGTGGCCTCAGGAAAGGCGAGTCCACATTCGGGTTGCTCCGGGGCCTCTCGGGATTCCTCTCCCGTCGATGCAGGGGCCTAAGACCTTGTGTGGAGTCGGTGTCGGAACCTGAGTATTCCTCTCCATTGCTGACATGGATCTTGGGGTACTTCTGGAGTCTTCCCAGGGGAGTCATTCCTCGTCTCGAGTAGGGGCATGCCCGTGCGCTTTCCTCCCGAGCTGTAGCAGCAGTGTCACGTTTCCCTTCGCGTGGATAAAGAGATCTGTGGCTTTCCCTCCAGGCTTTCCGGCGAGGCTTTCCCACGAGGCTTTCCCATACGGCTGTCCCACGTGCCACCGTGGTGTGAGTCGATCCTCGGCTTGAAAGTCGAGGCAGTTCAGGGAAAACAGGTTTCCCTGGAATGGACTGAGACATCTGGGGGACTCTGGGAATGGTGGCACGACCCTGGAGTTCCTCTCGCCTTTCCTGTGGAGAGCGCCTCCTCTTGAGATGCGACGGGAACGGGGGGAATTTCCCCCCCCCCCGAAGGGAAAGGATCCCTCTTCTCGAGCTAGGAGGCGGAAGCAGGGCTCCTCTGGATGTTCGCGGAACTCTCGTGCTTCCTCTCGAGTGGAGACGGATATGCCGGGGAACTTCTTGAGTTGCAGCAAGGGTGTGAAGGACCCTTTGGAAGTTCCAGAGGTTAGATGTGATTAGCCTTGACACGCCTCAGCGGAAATGGGCCTCATCTCGCCTGGAGGGAGAACCTCCTGGATTTTCTCGAGTTGCGGCAGGTGCTCTCGACTTATGAAGGGGACCTCAGGACCAGCTCTGGTGGCCTCAGAAAGGCCAATCCCCATGCGAGTTGCTCGGGGGCCTCTCGGGATTCCTCTCCAATCGATGCCGGGGTCTAAGACCTTGTGTGGAGTGCGGTGTCCGGAACCTGAGGGTTCCTCTCCAGTGCTGACATGGATCTTGGAGTAATTCTGGAGTCTCCCCAGGGGAGTAAGTCCTCTTCTCGAGTGGGGGCATGCACGTTCGCTTTCCTTCCGAGCTGTAGCAGCAGTGTCATGCTTCCCTTCCGTGGATCAAGGGATCTGTGGCTTTCCCTCGAGGCTTTCCCACGAGGCTTTTCCACGAGGCTTTCCCCACAGGGCTGTTCCACGTGCCAACGTGGTGTGAGGTAGATCCTCGGCTTGAAAGTCGAGGCAGTGCAGGGAAAACAGGTTTCCCTGGAATGGACTGCGACATCTGGGAGACTCTGGGAATGGTGGCACGACCCTGGAGTTCCTCTCGCCTTTCCTGTGGAGAGCGCCTCCTCTTTGAGATGCGACCAGGAACGCGGAATTCTTTCCCGACCACGCAGGGAAAAGAATCCATCCTCTCGAGCTAAGAGGCGGAAACGGGGCTCCTCTGGATGTGGGCGGGACTCTCGTGCTTCCTCTCGAGTGGAGTACGGGTATGTCGGTGAACTTCTTGAGTTGCAGCACGGGTGTGAAGGACCCTTTGGAAGTTCCAGTATATAGGTGTGATTAGTCTCGAGTCGCCTCAGTGGAAATATGCCTCATCTCGCCTGGACGGGAGAACCTCCTGAATTTTCTCGAGTTGCGGCAGGTCGTCTCGACTTACGACTGGGACCTCAGGGACCCGCTCTGGTGGCCTCAGGATAGGCCAGTCCCCAAGCGAGTTGCTTGGGAGCCTCTCTGGATTCCTCTCCCTTCGATGCTGGGGCCTAAGACCTTGTGTAGTCATGGGACGCCGGGAATTCCTTTCCGACCATGCAAGGGAAAGGATTCCTCTTCTCGGCTAGGAGGATGAATAAGGGACTCTCCTCGCACTGTCGGGGGTCAGAACTCTCGTGTTTCCTCTTGCCGCACGTTGGGCGAGATGCTGGGATATTAGTCGCTCTCGCATGGGGGACTAGTTACTTGTGGATCTGTGTGGCAGCAATGTGAAAGGACCCTTTTGGGGAAGTTTACGCTATACGGTAGTGTGATGTTAGTTCCCACGCGACGGGCAGTCAGTCCTCGTCAGCTGGGAAAATTGGGCTTGAATCTCGGCTAGAGGGTCGAAACCACTCGCAGCGAGAGTCTGTTTGTCTGATACGTCACGCAGAGAGCCTAGCCGATGCTTTACGAGTGGAACGTCAGCTGGACCAGCGAAGGCTGGTGGCCTTCGAGGGTCGCTCCTTTAACCGGCCCTATCGCATGGATACTCCACAGAGATGATCCGTAGTTTTTGTGTGGTGCTCGGCCGTGGCGACTCGTGCGTGTGATCCTCTGTTCCCGATTCCCGATGCTGGAGGCGGCCTATTGAATCCCTATCTTGGTTCTGGTTCGTCACAGGCTGTGGCGTCGAACGTGGAGACCGGTTGTGTCCGCAGTGTGACATGGGAATTTCTGATGGGATCGCATCTCGGCTGGAACGTCGAGGCAGTGCAGGGAAAAGGTTACATGTGTATGTCCGACGTTGGAATTCGCAGGTCTGGGAGGGACTATTAGTGTTGTCGTCTGGAGGATCTGCTGGCGGGACTGCATGCACGTGTGCTGTTGCCACGTCACACGGAAGCGTTCCTCTCGCCTTTTCTCTGTTGAGTAACAGCAGCGCACATCTCTGTTTCAGTAGTGCGACCACTTCCTTTCGCTGTTGGATCAAGGGATTCTGGGTTTCACTCCGAGGCTTTCCACCGGGCTTTATCACGAAGGCTTCCCACAGTGGCCTGTCCCACGTGCCACCGTGTGTGAGTCGACCATCGGCTTTGAAAGTCGAGGGCAGTTGCAGGGAAAAAGTTTTTCGGGGATGGAATTGAGACATTGGAGGACTATGGGAATGGCTGCACCGACCTGGTTCTCTCGGCCTTTTCCTGTGGAAGAAGCTGCCTCCTATAGAGATTGCGACACTGGGATCGCAGGTAATTCTTCCAGGAGACCAGGCAACAGGGACAGGATCCATGCCCTGTGCAAGTTCACTTCGTTAGGAGGCACGCGAAAACCGTCGGAGCTGTCTCAGAGATGAATGCGCGAGTGGCTCTTCTGTGCTTTTTCTCTCGTAACGGAAGTAGGGAGGCTGGGAGAAGAGGACGGGGACCTCTATTCTGGGATGTGGGCAGGGCTCGTTGAGATTCTGTGCAAGCTTAACGTGGCTTGTGCAGACTGTTCGGAGTTCAGAGGGTAGTGTGGTAGACTTCGACGAGAAGACTGACCTCCAGGCGGAAAATGGGCTCATCTCGCCTGGAGGTCGAGAGCCTTTTCGGAACCTGTACATTTGTGTACGTAGAGTTTGCCCCAGAGTGGCCTTAAGGGTGTTGACATAAGGTGACGACGGGGCGAACTCAGGCGCAACTCGCTTTGGGAGATCAGTGTCAACAGAGCGTTGTCTCCACATTAGGTGTTGTTCGATTTGTTGGGCGTTGAGACAACTCTGGCGTGTCACAATTGGGCCTCATCTGTCCGCAGATGCGGCGGTGGAGGGGAGCAATAAGATCTCTCCTGTGGTGTGGAGAGCGGTTGCGTGCTTTGCTATCAAGTTGTCAGGATTGACTATTCAGTGTGACATGGGCGAGGATTGCTCTTGGTGTACTTAGTGAGTCATCCTCCTCAGGCGAGTACAGGTGCTGGGTCGATGAGCTTGCAGGTGGGACATCGGCACTCTGGGGTTTCCTCCCAAGAAGGCCTGTCAGGAGCAGAAAGGGGCGTGTCTAGCTTATCTTTCGCATTGGATAAGGATCTTGTAGCTTTCCCATCGAGGCTTTCCACACGAGGCTTTCCACGAGGCTTTCCCACTGGGCTGTCCCACGTGCCACAGGGTGGTTGTGAGTGACCCAAGGTTAGAAATCGAAGCATGAGGAGAAAACATGTTTTCCCTGAGGAATGTCCACGACTTGATTGAGGATATGGCTCGGGAATCGGGCCTCTGGGATTTCTTCTGCCCGAGTCGATGCAGGGTGTCGTGCTATAGTGTGGTTATTCGTGGCATGACACTGGAGTTCCTCTTGCCTTTCCTGTGAACTTGCCACTCTTGAGTGCGTCTGGGAAGCTGGGAATTCTTTCCGACCACGCAGGGAAAGGATGGCCTCCTC
>NW_017190806.1:0-11097 GCF_001704415.2 Capra hircus | reverse complement strand
CCGAGCAACTCGCATGGGGACTGGCCTTTCCTGAGGCCACCAGAGCGGTCCTGAGGTCCCCGTCGTAAGTCGAGAGCACCTGCCGAACTCGAGAAAATCCAGGATATTCTCCCCTCCAGCGAGATGAGGCCCATTTCCGCTGAGGCGTCTCGAAGCTAATCACACCTAACCTCTGGAACTTCCAAAGGGTCCTTCACACCCTTGCTGCAACTCAAGAAGTTCCCCGACATACCCGTCTCCACTCGAGAGGAAGCAAGAGAGTCCCGCCCACATCCAGAGGAGCCCCATTTCTCCCTCATAGCTCGAGACGAGGTATCCTTTCTCTGTGTGTCGGGAAAGAATTCCTGGGGTTCCCGTCGTATCTCCAGAGGAGGCGCTCTCCACAGGAAAGGCGAGAGGAGCTCCAGGGTCGTGCCACCATTCCCAGAGTCCCCCAGATATCTCAGTCCATTCCAGGGAAACCTGTTTTCCCTGCACTGCCTCGACTTTCAAGCCGAGGATTGACTCACACCATGGTGGCACGTGGGACAGCCTTGTGGAAAAGCCTCGTGGGAAAACCTAGTGGGAAATCCTCGAGGGAAAGCCACAGATCCCTTGATCCACGCCAAGGGAAGCGTGACACTGCTGCTACAGCTCGGGAGGAAAGCGCACGTGCATGCCACCACTGGAGACGAGGACTGACTTCCCTGGGGAGACTCCAGAAGTCCCTCAAGATCCTTGTCAGCACTGGAGAGGAATCCTGAGGTTCCCGCACCATCTCCACACAATGTCTTAGGCCCTGGCATCGACGGGAGAGGAATCCTGAGAGGCCCCCGAGCAATTCGCATGGGGACGGTCTTTCCTGAGGTCACCAGAGCAGGTCCCTGAGGTCCGGTCGTAAGATGTGAGCACCTGACTCAACTGGAGAAAATCCAGGAGATTCTCCCCTCCAGGCGAGATGAGGCCCATTTCCGCTGAGGTGTCTTGGGGCTAATCACACCTAACATCTAGAACTTCCAAAGCGTCCTTCACACCCTCGCTGCAACTCAAGAAGTTCCCCGACATACCCGTCTCCACTCGAGAGGAAGCACAGGAGTCCTGCCCACATCCAGATGAGCCCCGTTTCCGCCTCATAGCTCGAGAGGTGGGATGCTTTCGCTGCGTGGTCGGGAAAGAATTCCCGGCGTTCCCGTCGCATCTCAAGAGGAGGCGCTCTCCTCAGGGAAGGCGAGAGGAAATCCAGCGTCGTGCCACCATTCCCACAGACCCCCAGATGTCTCAGTCCATTCCAGGGAAAACTGTTTTCCCTGCACTGCCTCGACTTTCAAGCGCAAGGATCGACTCTCAACCACGGTGGCACGTGGGACAGCCTGTGGGAAAGCTCGTGGGAAAGTATCGAGGGAAAGCCACTGCTCCCTTGATCCACATGAAGGGAAGCGTAACACTCCTGCAGGAGCTCGGGAGGAAAGCGCACGTGCCTGACCCCACTCGAGTCGAGGTCTGACTCCCCTAGGGAGACTCCAGAATTACCCCAAGATCCATGTCAGCACTGGAGAGGAATCCTCAGGTTCAGGCATCGACTCCATACAAGGTCTTTAGGCCCCGGCATCGACGGGAGAGGGAATCCCGAAAGGCCCCCTTGCAACTCCCATGGGCACTGGCCTTTCCTGAGGCCACCAGAGCGGGTCCCTGAGGTCCCCTGTCGTAACTCGAGAGACCCTGCCCAACTCTAGAAAATCCAGGAGGTTCTCCCCTCCAGGCGAGATGAGGCCATTTCCTCGGAGGCGTCTGGAGGCTCATCACACCTAAACTCTGGAAATTCAAAAGGGTCCTTGCTGCAACTCAAGAAGTTCCCCCGACATACCCGTCGCCACTCGAGAGGAAGCACGAGGATCCCGCCCACATCCAGAGGAGACGCCGTTTTTGGTATCGAAGCTCGACATGAGGGATCCTTTCCCTGCTTGGTCAGGAAATAATACCCGCCATTCCGCTCGCATTTCAAGGGGAAGCGCTCTCCACAGGAAAGGCGAAGAGGAACTCCAGGGTCGTGCCACCATTCACAGAGTCGCCCAGATGTCTCAGTCCATTCCAGAGGAAACTGTTTTTCCCTACACTGCCTCGAATTTCACGGCGAGGATCGACTCACACCACGGTGGCACGTGGGATAGCCCTGTCGGAAAGCCTCGTGGGAAATCCTCTTGGGAAAGCCTCGAGGGAAAGCCACAGATCCCTTGATCCACGCGAAGGGAAGCGTATCACTGCTGCTAGAGCTCGGGAGGAAAGCGCACGTGCCTGCCCCCACTCGAGACAAGGACTCACTCCCCTGGGGAGACTCCAGAAGTACACCCAAGATCCATGTCAGCACTGGAGAGGAATCCTCAGGTTCTGGCACCATCTCCACACAAGGTCTTAGGACTCGGCATCGACGGGAGAGAATCCCGAGTGGCCCCCGAGCAATTCGCATGGGGACTGGTCTTTCCTGAGGCCACCAGAGCAGGTCCCTGAGGTCCCGGTCGTAAGTTGTGAGCACCTGCCTCAACTGGAGAAAATCCAGTTTGTTCTTCCCTCCAGGCGAGATGAGGCCGATTTCCGCTGAGCCATATCCAGGCTAATCACACCTAACCTGTGGAACTTCCAAAGGGTCCTTCACACCCTTGCTGCAACTCAAGAAGCTCCCCGACATACCCGTCTCCAGTGGAGAGGAAGCAGGAGAGTCCCGCCCACATACAGAGGAGCCCCGATTCCGCCTCCTAGTTCGAGAGGAGGGATCCTTACCTGCGTGGTCGGGAAAGAATTCCCGGCGTTCCCATCGCATCTCAAGAGGAGGCGCTCTCCACAGGAAAGGCGAGAGGAAATCCAGGTTCGTGCCACCATTCCCAGAGTCACCCAGATGTCTCTGTCCATTCCAGGGAAACCTGTTTTCCCTGCAATGCCTCGACTTTCAAGCCGAGGATCGACTCACACCACGGTGGCACGTGGGACAGCCCTGTGGGAAAGGCTCGTGGGAAAGCCTCGTGGGAAAGGCTCGTGGGAAAGCCTCGAGGGAAAGCCACTGATCCCTTGATCCACGCGAAGGGAAGCGTATCACTGCTGCTAGAGCTCGGGAGGAAAGCGGCACGTGCCTGCCCTCACTCGAGTCGATGTCTGACTCCCCTGGGGAGACTCCAGAAGTACCCCAAGATCCATGTCACACTGGAGAGGAATCCTCAGGTTCCGGCACCGACTCCACACAAGGTCTTAGGACCCCGGAATCGATGGGACAGGTATCCCGAGAGGGCCCCGAGCAACTCGCATGGGGACTGGCCTTCCCTGAGGCCACCAGTGCGGGTCCCTGAGGTCCCCGTCGTATGTCGAGAGCACCTGCCACAACTCGAGAAAATCCAGGAGGTTCTCCCCTCCAGGCGAGATGAGGCCCATTTCCGCTGAGGCGTCTCGAAGCTAATCACACCTAACCTCTGGAACTTCCAAAGGGTCCTTCACACCCTTGCTGCAACTCAAGAAGTTCCCCGACATACCCGTCTCCACTCGAGAGGAAGCAAGAGAGTCCCGCCACATCCAGAGGAGCCCCATTTCTCCCTCATAGCTCGAGACGAGGTATCCTTTCACTGTGTGTCGGGAAAGAATTCCTGGGGTTCCCGTCGCATCTCCAGAGGAGGCGCTCTCCACAGGAAAGGCGAGAGGAACTCCAGGGTGGTGCCACCATTCCCAGAGTCCCCCAGATATCTCAGTCCATTCCAGGGAAACCTGTTTTCCCTGCAGTGCCTCGACTTTCAAGCCGAGGATTCGACTCACACCATGGTGGCACGTGGGACAGCCTTGTGGAAAAGCCTCGTGGGAAAACCTAGTGGGAAATCCTCGAGGGAAAGCCACAGATCCCTTGATCCATGCCAAGGGAAGCGTGACACAGCTGCTACAGCTCGGGAGGAAAGCTCACGTGCATGCCACCACTGGAGACGAGGACTGACTTCCCTGGGGAGACTCCAGAAGTCCCTCAAGATCCTTGTCAGCACTGGAGAGGAATCCTGAGGTTCCCGCACCATCTCCACACAATGTCTTAGGCCCTGGCATCGACGGGAGAGGAATCCTGAGAGGCCCCCGAGCAATTCGCATGGGGACTGGGTCTTTCCTGAGGTCACCAGAGCAGGTCCCTGAGGTCCCGGTCGTAAGATGTGAGCACCTGACTCAACTGGAGAAAATCCAGGAGATTCTCCCCTCCAGGCGAGATGAGGCCCATTTCCGCTGAGGTGTCTTGGGGCTAATCACACCTAACATCTAGAACTTCCAAAGCGTCCTTCACACCCTCGCTGCAACTCAAGAAGTTCCCCGACATACCCGTCTCCACTCGAGAGGAAGCACAGGAGTCCTGCCCACATCCAGATGAGCCCCGTTTCCGCCTCATAGCTCGAGAGGTGGGATGCTTTCGCTGCGTGGTCGGGAAAGAATTCCCGGCGTTCCCGTCGCATCTCAAGAGGAGGCGCTCTCCTCAGGGAAGGCGAGAGGAAATCCAGCGTCGTGCCACCATTCCCACAGACCCCCAGATGTCTCAGTCCATTCCAGGGAAAACTGTTTTCCCTGCACTGCCTCGACTTTCAAGCCAAGGATCGACTCTCACCACGGTGGCACGTGGGACAGCCCTGTGGGAAAGCCTCGTGGGAAAGTATCGAGGGAAAGCCACTGCTCCCTTGATCCACATGAAGGGAAGCGTAACACTCCTGCAGGAGCTCGGGAGGAAAGCGCACGTGCCTGACCCCACTCGAGTCGAGGTCTGACTCCCCTAGGGAGACTCCAGAATTACCCCAAGATCCATGTCAGCACTGGAGAGGAATCCTCAGGTTCCGGCATCGACTCCATACAAGGTCTTAGGCCCCGGCATCGACGGGAGAGGAATCCCGAAAGGCCCCCTTGCAACTCCCATGGGCACTGGCCTTTCCTGAGGCCACCAGAGCGGGTCCCTGAGGTCCCTGTCGTAACTCGAGAGACCCTGCCCAACTCTAGAAAATCCAGGAGGTTCTCCCCTCCAGGCGAGATGAGGCCCATTTCCTCGGAGGCGTCTGGAGGCTCATCACACCTAAACTCTGGAAATTCAAAAGGGTCCTTGCTGCAACTCAAGAAGTTCCCCGACATACCCGTCGCCACTCGAGAGGAAGCACGAGGATCCCACCCACATCCAGAGGAGACGCCGTTTTGGTATCGAAGCTCGACATGAGGGATCCTTTCCCTGCTTGGTCAGGAAATAATACCCGCCATTCCGCTCGCATTTCAAGGGGAAGCGCTCTCCACAGGAAAGGCGAGAGGAACTCCAGGGTCGTGCCACCATTCACAGAGTCGCCCAGATGTCTCAGTCCATTCCAGAGGAAACTGTTTTTCCCTACACTGCCTCGAATTTCACGGCGAGGATCGACTCACACCACGGTGGCACGTGGATAGCCCTGTCGGAAAGCCTCGTGGGAAATCCTCTTGGGAAAGCCTCGAGGGAAAGCCACAGATCCCTTGATCCACGCGAAGGGAAGCGTATCACTGCTGCTAGAGCTCGGGAGGAAAGCGCACGTGCCTGCCCCCACTCGAGACAAGGACTCACTCCCCTGGGGAGACTCCAGAGGTACACCAAGATCCATGTCAGCACTGGAGAGGAATCCTCAGGTTCTGGCACCATCTCCACACAAGGTCTTAGGACTCGGCATCGACGGGAGAGAATCCCGAGTGGCCCCCGAGCAATTCGCATGGGGACTGGTCTTTCCTGAGGCCACCAGAGCAGGTCCCTGAGGTCCCGGTCGTAAGTTGTGAGCACCTGCCTCAACTGGAGAAAATCCAGTTTGTTCTTCCCTCCAGGCGAGATGAGGCCGATTTCCGCTGAGCCATATCCAGGCTAATCACACCTAACCTGTGGAACTTCCAAAGGGTCCTTCACACCCTTGCTGCAACTCCAAGAAGCTCCCCGACATACCCGTCTCCAGTGGAGAGGAAGCACGAGAGTCCCGCCCACATACAGAGGAGCCCCGATTCCGCCTCCTAGTTCGAGAGGAGGGATCCTTACCTGCGTGGTCGGGAAAGAATTCCCGGCGTTCCCATCGCATCTCAAGAGGAGGCGCTCTCCACAGGAAAGGCGAGAGGAAATCCAGGTTCGTGCCACCATTCCCAGAGTCACCCAGATGTCTCTGTCCATTCCAGGGAAACCTGTTTTCCCTGCAATGCCTCGACTTTCAAGCCGAGGATCGACTCACACCACGGTGGCACGTGGGACAGCCCTGTGGGAAAGGCTCGTGGGAAAGCCTCGTGGGAAAGGCTCGTGGGAAAGCCTCGAGGGAAAGCCACTGATCCCTTGATCCACGCGAAGGGAAGCGTATCACTGCTGCTAGAGCTCGGGAGGAAAGCGCACGTGCCTGCCCTCACTCGAGTCGATGTCTGACTCCCCTGGGGAGACTCCAGAAGTACCCCAAGATCCATGTCACACTGGAGAGGAATCCTCAGGTTCCGGCACCGACTCCACACAAGGTCTTAGACCCCGGAATCGATGGGACAGGTATCCCGAGAGGGCCCCGAGCAACTCGCATGGGGACTGGCCTTCCCTGAGGCCACCAGTGCGGGTCCCTGAGGTCCCCGTCGTATGTCGAGAGCACCTGCCACAACTCGAGAAAATCCAGGAGGTTCTCCCCTCCAGGCGAGATGAGGCCCATTTCCGCTGAGGCGTCTCGAAGCTAATCACACCTAACCTCTGGAACTTCCAAAGGGTCCTTCACACCCTTGCTGCAACTCAAGAAGTTCCCCGACACTCCCGTCTCCACTCGAGAGGAAGCACGAGAGTCCCACCCACATCCAGAGGAGCCCCTTTTCTCCCTCATAGCTCGAGACGAGGGATCCTTTCACTGTGTGTCGGGAAAGAATTCCTGGGGTTCCCGTCGCATCTCCAGAGGAGGCGCTCTCCACAGGAAAGGCGAGAGGAACTCCAGGGTGGTGCCACCATTCCCAGAGTCCCCCAGATATCTCAGTCCATTCCAGGGAAACCTGTTTTCCCTGCAGTGCCTCGACTTTCAAGCCGAGGATCGACTCACACCATGGTGGCACGTGGGACAGCCCTGTGGGAAAGCCTCGTGGGAAAACCTCGTGGGAAATCCTCGAGGGAAAGCCACAGATCCCTTGATCCACGCCAAGGGAAGGGTAACACTACTGCTACAGCTCGGGAGGAAAGCGCACGTGCATGCCACCACTGAAGACGAGGACTGACTTCCCTGGGGAGACTCCAGAAGTCCCTCAAGATCCATGTCAGCACTGGAGAGGAATCCTGAGGTTCCAGCACCATCTCCACACAATGTCTTAGGCCCCGGCATTGACGGGAGAGGAATCCCGAGAGGCCCACGAGCAATTCCCATGGGGACTGGTCTTTCCTGAGGCCACCAGAGCAGGTCCCTGAGGTCCCGGTCGTAAGTTGTGAGCACCTGCCTCAACTGGAGAAAATCCAGGAGGTTCTCCCCTCCAGGCGCGATGAGGCTCATTTCCGCTGAGTCGTCTGGAAGCTAATCACACCTAATCTCTGGAAATTTCAAAGGATTCTTCACAACCTGGCTGCAACTCAAGAAATTCCCCGACATACCCGTCTCCACTCGAGAGGAAGCACAGGAGTCCTGCCCACATTCAGATGAGCCCCGTTTCCGCCTCATAGCTCGAGAGGTGGGATCCTTTCCCTGTGTGGTCGGGAAAGAATTCCCGGCGTTCCCTTCGCATCTCAAGAGGAGGCGCTCTCCTCTGGAAAGGCGAGAGGAAATCCAGGTTCGTGACACCATACCCACAGTCCCCCAGATGTCTCAGTCCATTCCAGGGAAAACTGTTTTCCCTGCACTGCCTCGACTTTCAAGCCGAGGATCGACTCACACCACGGTGGCACGTGGGACAGCCCTGTGGGAAAGCCTCGTAGGAAAGCCTCGAGGGCTAGCCACAGATCCCTTGATTCACGTGAAGGGACGCGTGACACTGCTGCTACAGATCGGGAGGAAAGCTCACGTGCATGCCCCCACTCGAGACGAGGACTGACTCCCCTGGGGAGACTCCAGAAGTACCCCAAGATCCATGTCAGCACTGGAGAGGAATCCTCAGTTTCCGGCACCGACTCCACACAAGGTCGTAGGCTCCAGCATCGACAGGAGAGGAATTCCGAGAGGCCCCCGAGCATCTCGCTTGGGGACTTGCCTTTCCTTAGGCCACCAGAGCGGGTCCCTGAGGTCCCCGTCGTAAGACAAGAGCACCTGCCGCAACTCGAGAAAATCCAGGAGGTTCTTCCCTCCTGGCGAGATGAGGGCCATTTCCGCTGAGGCGTCTCGAGGCTAATCACACCTAACCTCTGGAACTTCCAAAGGGTCCTTCACACCCTTGCTGCAACTCAAGAAGTTCCCCGACATACGAGTCTCCACTCGAGAGGAAGCACGAGCGTCACGCCCACATCCAGAGGACCCACGTTTCCGCCTCATAGTTCGAGAGGAGGCATCCTTTCCCTGCGTGGTCGGGAAAGGATCCCGGCGTTCCCGTCATATCTCAAGAGGAGGCGCTCTCCATAGAAATGGCGAGAGGAACTCCAGGGTCGTGCCACCATTCCCAGAGGCCCCGAGATGTCTCAGTCCATTCCAGGGAAACCTGTTTTCCCTGCACTGCCTCGACTTTCAAGCCGAGGATAGACTCACACATCGGTGGCACGTGGGACAGCCCTGTGGGAAAGCCTCGTGGGAAAGCCTCGTGGGAAAGCCTCGAGGGAAAGCCACAGATCCCTTGATCCTGCGAAGGGAAGCGTGACACAGCTGCTAAATCTCGGGAGGAAAGCGCACCTGGATGCCCCCACTCGAGACGAGGACTGACTCCCCTGGGGAGACTCCAGAAGTTCCCCAAGATATATGTCAGCACTGGAGAGGAAACCTCAGGTTCCGGCACCGACTCCACACAAGGTCTTAGGCCCCGGCATCAAAGAGAGAGGAATCCCGAGAGGCCCCCGTGCAACTCGCATGGGGACTGGCTTCTCCTGAGGCCAACAGAGCGGGTCCCTGAGGTCCCCGACGTAAGTCGAGAACACCTACCGCAACTCGAGAAAATCCAGGAGGTTCTCCCCTCCAGGCGAGATGAGGCTCATTTCCGCTGAGGTGTTTCGAGGCTAATCACACCTAACCTCAGGAACTTCCAATGTGTAATTCACACCCTTGCGGCAACTCAAGAAGTTCCTCGACATACCCGTCTCCACTCCGAGAGGAAGCACGAGAGTCCTGCCCACATCCAGAGGAGCCCCCGTTTCCGCCTCCTGGCACGAAAGGAGGGATCCTTTCTGTCCGTGGTCGGTCAAGAATTCCCGGCGTTCCCGTCGCATCTCAAGACGAGGCGCTCTCCACAGAAAAGGCGAGAGGAACTCCAGGGTCGTGGCAACATTCCCAGAGTCCCCCAGATGTCTCAGTCCATTCCAGGGAAACCTGTTTTCCCTGCACTGCCTCTACTTTCAAGCCGAGGATCGATTCACACCAAGGTGGTACATGGGACAGCCCTGTGGGAAAGCCTCGTGGGAAAGTCTCCTGGGAAAGCCTCGACGGAAAGCCACAGATCCCTTGATCCACGCGAAGGAAAGGGCCACACTGCTGCTACAGCTCGGGAGGAAAGCTCACGTGCATGCCCCCACTCGAGACGAGGACTGACTCCCCTGGAGAGACTCCAGAAGTACCCCAAGATCCATGTCAGCACTGGAGAGGAATCCTCAGGTTCCAGCCACCGACTCCACACAAGGTCTTAGGCCCCAGCATCGACGGGAGAGTAATCCCCAGAGGCCGCCGAGCAACTCGCATGGGGACTGGCCTTTCCTGATGCAACCAGAGCGGGTCCCTGAGGTCCCCGACGTTAAGTCGAGAACACCTTCCGCAACTCGAGAAAATCCAGGAGGTTCTCCCCTCCAGGCGAGATGAGGCTCATTTCCGCTGAGGTGTTTCGAGGCTAATCACACCTAACCTCTGGAACTTCCAAAGGGTCCTTCACACCCTTGCTGCAACTCAAAAAGTTCCCCTACATACCCGTCTCCACTCGAGAGGAAGCACGCGAGTCCCGCCCACATCGCGAGGAGCCGCGTTTCTGCCTCCTAGCTCTAGAGGAGGGATCCTTTCCCTGCGTGTTCGGGAAAGAATTCCCGGCGTTCCCGTCCCTTCTCAACAGGAGGCCCTCTCCACAGGAAAGGCGAGAGGAACTCCAGGGTCGTGCCACCATTCCCAGAGTCCCCCAGATGTCTCAGTCCATTCCAGGGAAACCTGTTTTCCCTGCACTGCCTCGACTTTCAAGCCGAGGATCCACTCACACCACGGTGGCACGTGGGACAGCCCTGTGGGAAAGCCTCGTGAAAAGCCTCGTGGGAAAGCCTCGAGGGAAAGCCACAGATCCCTTGATCCACGCGAAGGGAAGCGTGACACTGCTCCTACAGCTCGGGAGGGAAGCGCACGTGCATGCCCCCATTCGAGACGAGGACTGACTCCCCTGGGGAGACTCCAGAAGTACCCCAAGATCCATGTCAGCACTGGAGAGGAATCCTCAGGTTCCAGAACCGACTCCACATAAGGTCTTAGGCCCTGGCATCGACGGGAGAGGAATCCTGAGAGCCACCGAGCAACTCGCATGGGGACTGGCCTTTCCTGAGGCCACCAGAGTGGGTCCCTGAGGTCCCCCGTCGTAAGTCGAGAGCACCTGCCCGCAACTCGAGAAAATCCAGGAGGTTCTCCCCTCCAGGCGAGATGAGGCCCATTTCCGCTGAGGCGTCTTGAGGCTAATCAAATCTAACATCTGGAAATCCAATGGGTCCTTCTCGCCATTGCTGCAACTCAAGAAGTTCCCCGACATACTCGTCTCCACTCGACAGGAAGCACGAAAGTCCCGCCCACATCCAGAGGAGGCCAGTTTCCGCTGCTAGCTCGAGAGGAGAGATAATTCTCCCTGCGTGGTCGGGAAAGAATTCCCGGTGTTCCCGTCGCATCTCAAAAGGAGGGCGCTCTCCACAGGAAAAGGCGAGAGGAACTCCAGGGTCGTGCGACCATTCCCAGAGTCCCCCTGATGTCCATTCCAGGTTCAGGAAACCTGTTTTCCCTGCACTACCTCGACTTTCAAGCGAGCATCGAC
>NW_017190805.1:0-11097 GCF_001704415.2 Capra hircus | reverse complement strand
AACTTCCAAAGGGTCCTTCACACCCTTGCTGCAACTCAAGAAGTTCCCCACATACCCGACTCCACCCGAGAGGAAGCACGAGAGTCCCGCCCACATCCAGAGGAGCCCTGTTTCCGCCTCCTAGCTCGAGAGGAGGGATCCTTTCCCTGCGTGGTCGGGAAAGAATTCCCGGCATTTCCCGTCGCATCTCAAGAGGAGGCGCTCTCCACAGGAAAGGCGAGAGGAACTCCAGGGTATTGTCACCATTCCCAGAGTCCCCCAGATGTCTCAGTCCATTCCAGGGAACCTGTTTTTCCTTCCCTGCCTCGACTTTAAAGCCGAGGATCCACTCACACCACGGTGGCACGTGGGACAGCCCTGTGGGAAAGCCTCGTGGGAAAGCCACGTCGGAAAGCCTCGAGGGGAAAGCCACAGATCCCTTGATCCACACGAAGGGAAGACCGGACAATGCTGCTAAAGCTCGGGAGGAAAGCGTACGTGCATGCCCCGACTCGAGACGAGGACTGACTCCCCTGGGGAGACTCCAGAAGTACCCCAAGATCCATGTCGGCACTGGAGAGGAATCCTCAGGTTCAGGCACCGACTCCACATAAGGTCTTAGGCCCCAGCATCGACGGGAGAGGAATCCCGAGAGGCCCCCGAGCAACTCGCATGGGGACTGGCCTTTCCTGAGGCAACCAGAGGGGTCCCTGAGGTCCCCGTCGTAAGTCGAGAGCACCTGCCGCACCTCGAGAAAATCCTGGAGATTCTCCCCTCCAAGCGAGATGAGGCCCATTTCCGCTGAGGCGTCTCGAGGCTAATCACGCCTAACCTCTGGAAATTCCAAAGGGTCCTTCACACCCTTGCTGCAACCCAAGAAGTTCCCCGACATACCCGTCTACACTCGAGAGGAAGCACGAGAGTCCTGCCCACATCCAGAGGAGCCCCGTTTCCGCCTCCTAGCTGGAGAGGGGGGATCCTTTCCCTGCGTGGCCGGGAAAGAATTCCCTGGGTTCCCGTCTCATCTCAAGAGGAGGCGCTCTCCACAGGAAAGGCGAGAGGAACTCCAGGGTCGTGCCACATTCACAGAGACCACCAGATGTCTCAGTCCATTCCAGGGAAACCTGTTTTCCCTGCACTACCTCGACTTTCAAGCCGAGTATCGACTCACACCACGGTGGCACGTGGGACAGCTCCTGTGGGAAAGCCTTGTGGGAAAGCCTCGTGGGAAAGCCTCGAGGGAAAGCCACAGCTCCCTTGATCCACGCGAAGGGAAGCGTGACACTGCTGCTACTGTTCGGGAGGAAAGTGCACGTGCATGCCCCCACTCGAGACGAGGACTGAATCCCTGGGGAGAAACCAGAATTACCCCAAGATCCATGTCAGCACTGGAGAGGAATCCTCAGGTTCGGGCACCGACTCCACACAAGGTCTTAGGCCCCGGCATCGATGGGAGAGGGATCACGAGAGGCCCCCGAGCAACTCGCATGGGGACTGGCCTTTCCTGAGGCCACCAGAGCGGGTTCCTGAGGTCCCCGTCGTAAGTCAAGAACACCTGCCGCAACTCGAGAAAATTCAGGAGGTTCTCCCCTCCAGGAGAGATGAGGCCCATTTCCGCTAAGGCGTCTGGAGGCTAATCACATCTAACCTCTGGAACTTCCAAAGGTTCCCTCAAACCCTTACTGGAACTCAAGAAGTTGCCCGGCATACCCGTCTCCACTCGAGAGGAAGCACGAGAGTCCCGCCCACATCCAGAGTAGCCACGTTTCCCCCTCATAGCTCGAGAGAAGGGATCCTTTCCCTGCGTGGATGAGAACGAATCCCCGGCGTTCCCGTAGCATCTCAAGAGGAGGCGCTCTCCACAGGAAAGGCGAGAGGAACTCCAGGGTCATGCCACCATTCCCAGAGTCCCCCAGATGTCTCAGTCCATTCCAGAGAAACCTGTTTTCCCTGCACTGCCTCGACTTTCAAGCCGAGGATCCACTCACACCACGGTGGCACGTGGGACAGCCCTGTGGGTAAGCCTCGTGGGAAAGCCTCGTGGGAAAGCCTCGAGGGAAAGACGCTGATCCCTTAATCCACGCGATGGGAAGCGTGACACTGCAGCTACAGGTCGGGAGGAAAGCGCACGTGAATGCCACCACTCGAGACAAGGACTGACCCCGTGGGGAGTCTCCGGAAGTACCCCAAGATCCATGTCAGCACTGGAGAGGAATCCTCAGGTTCCGGCACCTACTCCACACAAGGTCTTAGGCCCGGCATCGACAGGAGAGGAAACCCAAGAGGCCCAGGAGCAACTCGGATGGGGACTGGCCTTTCCTCAGGCCACCAGAGAGGGTCAATGAGGTCCCCGTTGTAAATCGAGAGCACCTACCGCAACTCGAGAAAATACAGGAGTTCTCCCCTCCAGGCAAGATGAGGCCCATTTCACCTGAGGTGTTTCGAGGCTAATCACACCTAACCTCTGGAATTTTCAAAGGTTCCCTCAAACCCTTACTGCAACTCAAGAAGTTCCCCGGCATACCCGTCTCCACTCGAGAGGAAGCACGAGATTCCCGTCCACATCCAGAGGAGCCCCGTTTGCCCCTCATAGCTCGAGAGAAGGGATCCTTTCCCTGCGTGGTCGGGAACGAATTCCTGGCGTTCCCGTCGCATCTCAAGAGGAGGCGCTCTCCACAGGAAAGGTGAGAGGAACTCCAGGGTCGTGCTACCATTCCCAGAGTCCCCCAGATATCTCAGTCCATTCCAGGGAAACCTGTTTTCCCTGCACTGCCTCGACTTTCAAGCCGAGGATCGACTCACACCACGGTGGCACGTGGGACAGCCCTGTGGGAAACCCTCGTGGGAAAGCCTAGTGGGAAAGCCTCGAGGGAAAGCCCCTGATCCCTTGATCCACGTGAAGAGAAGGGTGACACTGCTGCTAGAGCTCGGGAGGAAAGCGCACGTGCATGCACCCACTCGAGACGAGGACTGACTCCCCTGGGGAGACTCCAGACGTACCCCAAGATCCATGTCAGCACTGGAGAGGAATCCTCAGGTTCTGGCACCAACTCCACACAAGATCTTAGACCCCAGCATCGACGGGAGAGGAATCCCGAGAGGCCCCCGAGCAACACGCATGGGGACTGGCCTTTCCTGAGGCCAACAGAGCGGGTCCCTGAGGTCCTCGTCATAAGTCGAGAGCACTTGCCGAAACTCGAGAAAATCCAGGAGGTTCTCCCCTCCAGGCCAGATGAGGCCCATTTCCGCTGAGGCATCTCGAGGCTAATCACATCTAACCTCTGGAACTTTCAAAGGGTCCTTCACACCCTTGCTGCAACTCAAGAAGTTCCCCGACATACCCGTTTCCACTCAAAATGAAGCACGAGAGTACCGCCCACATCCAGAGGAGCCCCGTTTCCGCCTCCTAGCTCGAAGGAGTGATCCTTTCCCTGCGTGGTGGGGAAAGAATTCCCCGCGTTCCCGTCGCATCTCAAGAGGAGGCGCTCTCCACAGGAAAGGCGAGAGGAACTCCAGGGTCGTGCCACCATGCCCAGAGTCCCCCAGATGTCTCAGTCCATATTTTCCCTGCCACTGCCTCGACTTTCAAGCCGAGGATCGACTCACACCACGGTGGCACGTGGGACAGCCCTGTGGGAAAGCCTCGTGGGAAAGCCTCGTGGGAAAGCCTATAGGGAAAGCCACAGATCCCTTGATCCACATAAAGGGATGCGTGACACTCCTGCTACAGCTCGGGAGGAAATCCTACCTGCATGCCCCCAATGGAGACGAGGACTGACGCCCCTGGGGAGACTCCAGAAGTACCCCAAGATCTATGTCGGCACTGGAGAGGAATCCTCAGGTCCACGCACTGACTCCACACAAGGTCTTAGGCCCCGGCATCGACGGGAGAGGAATCCGAGAGGCCCCCGAGCAACTCGCATGGGGACTGGCCTTTCCTGAGGCCACCAGAGCGGGTCCCTGAGGTCCCCGTCGTAAGTAAAGAACACCTGCCGCAACTCGAGCAAATCCAGGAGGTTCTCCCCTCCAGGCGAGATGAGGCCGGTTTCCGCTGAGGCGTCACCAGGCTAATCACACCTAAGCTCTGGAACTTCCAAAGTGTCCTTCACGCCCTTGCTGCAACTCAAGAAGTTCCCCGACATACCCGTCTCCACTCGAGAGGAAGCACGAGAGTCCCGCCCACATCCAGAGAAGCCCCGTTTCCGCATCCTAGCTCGAGAGGAGGGATCCTTTCACTGCGTGGTCGTAAATGAATTCCCGCCGTTTCGGTCACATCTCAAGTGGAGGCGCTCTCCACAGGAAAGGTGAGAGGTACTCCAGGGTCGTGCCACCATTCCCAGTGTCCCCCAGATGTCTCAGTCCATTCCAGGGAAACCTGTTTTCCCTGCACTGCCTCGACTTTCAAGCCGAGGATCGACTCACACTACGGTGCCACGTGGGACAGCCCTGTGGGGAAGCCTTGAGGGAAAGCCACAGATCCCTTAATCCACGTGAAGGGAAGCGTGACACTGCTGCTACAGCTCGGGAGGAAAGCGCACGTTCATGCCCCCACTCGAGACAAGGACTGACTCCCCTGGGAAGACTCCAGAAGAACCCCTAGATCCAAGTCATCACTGGAGAGGATTCCTCAGCTTCCGGCACCGACTACACACAAGGTCTTAGGCCCCGGCATCGACGGGAGAGGAATCCCGAGAGGCCCGCGCGCAACTCGCCTGCGGACTGGCCTTTTCTGAGGCCGCCAGAGCGGGTCCCTGAGGTCCCCGACGTAAGTCGAGAGCACCTGCCGCAACTCGAGAAAATCCAGGAGGTTCTCCCCTCCAGGCGAGATGAGGCCCATTTCCGCTGAGGCGTCTCGAGGCTAATCACACCTAACCTCTGGAACTTCCGAAGGGTCATTCACACCCTTTCTGCAACTCAAGAAGTTCCCCGACATACCCGGCTCCAATTGAGAGGAAGCACGAGAGTTCCCCCCACATCCAAAGGAGCCCCATTTCCGCCTCCAAGCTCGAGAGGAGGGATCCTTTCCCATCGTGGTCGGGAATGAATTCTCCGCGTTCCCATCGCAACTCAAGAAGAGGCACTCTCCACAGGAAAGGCGAGAGGAACTCCAGGGTCGTGCCACCATTCCCAGAGTCCCCCAGATGTCTCAGTCCATTCCAGGGAAACCTGTTTTCCCTGCACTGCCTCGACTTTCAAGCCGAGGATCGACTCACACCACGGTGGCACGTGGGACAGCCTTGTGGGATAGTCTCGTGGGAGAGCCTCGTGAGAAAGCCTCGAGGGAAAGCCACACATCCTTTGATCCACGCAAAGGGAAGCGTGACACTGCTGCTACAGCTCGGGGGGAAAGGGCACGTGCATGCCCCCACTCGAGACGAGGACTGACTCCCCTGGGGAGACTCCAGAAGTACCCCAAGATCCATGTCAGCACTGGAGAGGAATCCTCAGGATCCGACACCGACTCCAAACAGGGTCTTAGGCCCTGGCATCGACGGGAAAGGGTTCCCGAGAGGCCCCACATCAACTCTCATGGGGACGGGCCTTTCGTGAGGCCACCAGAGCGGGTCCCTGAGGTCCCCATCGTAAGTCGAGAGCACCTGCCGCAACTCGAGAACATCCAGGAGGTTCTCCCCTCCAGGCGAGATGAGGCCCATTTCCGCTGAGGCGTCTCGAGGCTAATCACATCGAATATCTGCAACTTTCAAAGGGTCCTTCACACCCTTGCTGCAACTCAAGAAGTTCCCCGACATACCGGTCTCCACTCGAGAGGAAGCACGAGAGTCCCGCCCTCATCCAGAGGAGCCCGTTTTCCGCCTCCTTGCTCGAGAGGAGGTATCCTTTCCCTGTGTGGTCGGGAAAGAATTCCCGGCATTCCCGTCGCATCTCAAAAGGAGGCGCTCTCCACAGGAAAGGCGAGAGGAACTCCAGGGTAGTTCCACCATTCCCCGAGTCCCCCAGGTATATCAGTCCATTCCAGGGAAACCTGTTTTCCCTGCACTGCCTCGACTTTCATGGCGACGATCGACTCACACCACGTTGGCACGTGGGACTGCCCTGTGGGAAAGCTTCGTGGGAAAGCCTCAAGCGAAAGCCACAGATCCCTTGATCCACGCCTATGAATGCATGACACTGCTGGTACGGCTCGGGAGGAATGCGTACGTGCATGCCCCCACTCGAGACGAGGACTGACTCCCCTGGGGAGACTCCAGAAGTACCCCAACATCCATGTCAGCACTGGAGAGGAATCTTCAGTTTCCGGCACTGACTCCACACAAGCTCTTAGGTCCCGGCATCGATGCGAGAGGAATCCCGAGAGGCCCCCGAGCAACTCGCATGGGGACTGGCCTTTCCTGAGGCCCCCAGAGCGGGTCCCTGAGGTCCCCGTCGTAAGTAAAGAACACCTGCCGCAACTCGAGCAAATCCAGGAGGTTCTCCCCTCCAGGCGAGATGAGGCCGGTTTCCGCTGAGGCGTCACCAGGCTAATCACACCTAAGCTCTGGAACTTCCAAAGTGTCCTTCACACCCTTGCTGCAACTCAAGAAGTTCCCCCGACATACCCGTCTCCACTCGAGAGGAAGCACGAGAGTCCCGCCCACATCCAGAGGAGCCCCGTTTCCGCATCCTAGCTCGAGAGGAGGGATCCTTTCACTGCGTGGTCGGAAATGAATTCCCGCCGTTTCGGTCACATCTCAAGTGGAGGCGCTCTCCACAGGAAAGGTGAGAGGTACTCCAGGGTCGTGCCACCATTCCCAGTGTCCCCCAGATGTCTCAGTCCATTCCAGGGAAACCTGTTTTCCCTGCACTGCCTCGACTTTCAAGCCGAGGATCGACTCACACTACGGTGCCACTTGGGACAGCCCTGTGGGGAAGCCTCGAGGGAAAGCCACAGATCCCTTAATCCACGTGAAGGGAAGCGTGACACTGCTGCTACAGCTCGGGAGGAAAGCGCACGTTCATGCCCCCACTCGAGACAAGGACTGACTCCCCTGGGAAGACTCCAGAAGCACCCCTAGATCCAAGTCATCACTGGAGAGGATTCCTCAGCTTCCGGCACCGACTACACACAAGGTCTTAGGCCCCGGCATCGACGGGAGAGGAATCCCGAGAGGCCCGCGCGCAACTCGCCTGCGGACTGGCCTTTTCTGAGGCCGCCAGAGCGGGTCCCTGAGGTCCCCGACGTAAGTCGAGAGCACCTGCCGCAACTCGAGAAAATCCAGGAGGTTCTCCCCTCCAGGCGAGATGAGGCCCATTTCCGCTGAGGCGTCTCGAGGCTAATCACACCTAAACTCTGGAACTTCCAAAGAGTCCTTCACACCCTTGCTGCAAATCAAGAAGTTCCCCGACATTCCCGTCTCCACTCGAGAGGAAGCGCGAGAGTCCCGCCCACATCTAGAGGAGCCCCGTTTTCGCCTCCTAGCTCGAGAGGAGGGATCCTTTCCCTGCGTGGTCGGGAAAGAATTCCCGGAGATCCCGTCGCATCTCAAGAGGGGGCGCTCTCCACAGGAAATGGGAGAGGAACTCCAGGGTCGTGCCACCATTCCCAGAGTCACCCAGATGTCTCAGTCCATTCCACGGAAACCTGTTTTCCCTGCACTGCCTCAACTTTCATGCCGAGGATCGACTCACATCACGGTGGCACGTGGGACAGCCCTGTGGGAAAGTCTCGTGGGAAAGCCTCGTGGGAAAGCCTCGACGGAAAGCTTCAGATCCCTTGATCCAGGCGAAGGGAAGCATGATGCCGCTGCTACAGCTCGGGAGGAAAACGCACGTGCATTCCCCCACTCGAGACGAGGACTGACTCCCCTGGGGAGACTCCAGAAGAACCCCAAGATCCATGTCAGCACTGGAGAGGAATCCTCAGGTTCCGGCACGAATCCACACAAGGTCTTAGGCCCCGGCATCGACGGGAAAGGGTTCCCGAGAGGCCCCACATCAACTCTCATGGGGACTGGCCTTTCCTGAGGCCACCAGAGCGGGTCCCTGAGGTCCCCGTCGTAAGTCCAGAGCACGTGCCACAACTCGAGAAAATCCAGGAGGTTCTCCCCTCCAGGCGAGATGAGGCCCATTTCCGCTGAGGTGTCTCGAGGCTAATCACACCTAACCTCAGGAACTTCCAAAGGATCCTTCACACCCTTTCTGCAACTCAAGAAGTTCCCCGACATACCCGTCTCCACTCGAGAGGAATGACGAGAGTCCCGCCCACATCCAGAGGAGCCCCGTTTCCGCCTCCTAGCTCGAGACGGGGAATCCTTTCAGTGTGTGGTCGGGAAAGAATTCCCGGTGTTCCCGTCGCCTCTCAAGAACAGGCGCTCTCCACAGGAAAGGCCAGAGGAACTCCAGGGTCGTGCCACCATTCCCAGAGTCCTCCAGATGTCTCAGTCCATGCCAGGGACACCTGTTTTCCCTGCACTGCCTCGACATTCATGCAGATGATCGACCCACACAACGGTGGCACTTGGGACAGCCCTGTGGGAAAGCCTGTTTGGAAAACTTGGTGGGAATGCCCAGAGGGAAAGCCACAGATCCCTTGATCGTCGGGCCGGGAAGACTGACACTGGTTCTAGAGCTCGGGAGGAAAGCGCACGTGCATGCCCCCACTCGAGATGAGGACTGAATCGCCTGGGGAGACTCCAGAAGTACCCCAGGATCCATGTCAGGCCTGGAGAGAAATCCTCACGTTCCGGCCCCAACTCCAGACAAGGTCTTAGGTTCCGGCATCTACGGTAGAGGAATCCAGGGAGGTCCCCTAGCAACTCGCATGGGGACCTGCCTTTCCTGAGGCCACCAGAGCGGGTCCCTGAGGTCCCCGTCGTAAGTCGAGAGCACCTGCCGCAAGTCGAGAAAATCCTGGAGGTTCTCCCCTCCAGGCGAACAGAGGCGAATTATTGCTGAAGCATCTCGAGGCCAATCACACCTACCCCCTGAACCGTCCAAAGGTTCCTTCACACCCTTGCTGCAACTCAAGAAGTTCCCCGATATACCCGTATGCCACTCGAGAGGAAGCAGAAGGGTCCCGCCCACATCCAAAGGAGCCCCGTTTCCGCCTCTTTGCTCGAGATGAGGGATCCTTTCCCTACTTGGTCGAAAAAGAATTCCCGAGGTTCCCGTCGCATCTCAAGAGGAGGCCCTCTCCACAGGAAAGGGGATAGGTACTCCAGGTCAGGCCACCATTCCAAGAGTCCCCCAGATGTCTCAGTCCATTTCAGAGGAACCTGTTTTTCCCCAAACTGCCTCGACTTTCACGCCGAAGATCGACTCAAACCACAGTGGCACGTGGACAGCCCTGTGGTAAAGCCTCGTAGGAAAGCCTCGTGGGAAAGCCTTGAGGGAAAGCCTCGAGGGAAAGCCACAGATCCCTTGATCCACGCGATGGGAAGCGTGACACTGCTTCCACAGCTCGGGAGGAAAGCGCACGTGCATGCCTCCACTCGAGACGAGGACTGACTCCCCTGGGGAGACTCCAGAAGTACCCAAGATCCATGTCAGCACTGGAGAATAATTCTCAGTTTACGGCCCCGACTTCACAAAAGTCTTAGGCCCCAGCATTGAAGGGAGAGGGAATCCTGAGAGGCCAATAAGCAACTCGCACGGAGAGTGGCCTTTCCTGAGGCCACCAGATAGGGTCCCTGTGGTCCCCGTCGTAAATCGAGAGCACCTACCGCAACTCGAGAAAATTCCTGGAGATTCTCCCCTCCAGGCTAGATGAGGCCCATTTCCGCTGAGGCGAACTCCGAGGCTAATCACATCTAACCTTTGGAACTTCCATAGGGTCCTTCACACCCTTGCTGCCAACTCAAGAAGTTCCCCGACATACCCTTGTCCACTCGAGAGGAAGCGCGAGCGTCCCTTGCACATCCAGAGAAGGCCCTTTTCCTCCCTGTAGCTCGAGATGAGGGATCCTTTCCCTGCCCGTGGTCGGGAAAGAATTCCTGGCATTCCCGTCGCATCCAAGAGAAGCGCTCTCCACAGGAAAGGCGAGAGGAACTCCAGGGCGTGCCACCATTCAAGAGTCCCCCAGAGGACTGAGTCCATTCCAAAGGAAACTCTTTTACCTGCACTGCCTTCGACTGTCACGTCGAGGATCGACTCAAACCACCGTGGCACGTGGGACAGCCCTGTGTGTTAGCCTCGTGGGAAAGCCTCATGGGAAATCCTACAGGGAAAGCCACACATCCCTTGATCACCCGTCGGGTAGCATGACACTGCTGCCACCTTTAGGGAGGAAAGCCCAAGTGCATTTCCCCACTCGAGACGAGGACTGACTCCCCTGGGAGAGTCCAGAAGTACCCAAAAATCCACGTCAGCACTGGAGAGGAATCCTCAGTTTCCGGTCCCAACTCAACACAAGGTCTTTGACTCGGGAAATGCAAGCAGTTAAAAGATCTCTCCTTTGGAGCCTCGAGGGGGGATCGGGGCTTCTCTGGATGTGGGCGGGACCCTCGTGCTTCCTTTGAGTGTAGACGGGTATGTCGGGAAAGCTCTTGAGTTGCAGCAAGTGTGTGAAGAACCATTGGAAGTTCAGAGGTTAGGTGTGCTTAGCCTCTAGATGCCGTCAGTGGAAATAGGCCTCATTTTGCCTGTAGGGAGAACTCCTGGATTTTCTCGAGTTTGCTCTCCTCTATTTACGACGGGGACCTCAGGGAACCTGTCTCGTGGCCTCAGGAAAGGCCAGTCCCCATGCAAGTTGCCAGGGGGACTCTCGGGATTCCTCTTGGGTCGATGCCGGGCCTAAGACCTTGTGTGGAGTCGAGGCCGGATCCTGGATTCCTCTCCAGTGCTGACATGGTTCTTGGGGTACTTCTGGAGTCTCCCCAGGGAAGTCAGTCCTCTCTCGAGTGTGGGCATGCACGTGCGCTTTTCCTCCCGAGCTGTAGCAGCAGTGTCACGCTTCCTAACGCGTGGTCAAGGGATCTGTAGCTTTCACTCAAGTCTTTCCTTCAAGGCTTTCCCAAGAGTCTTTCCCACAGGGCTGTCCCACCTGCCACCATGGTTGTGAGTCGATCCTCGGCTGAAAGTCGAGGCAGTGCAGGAAAACAGGTTCCTCTGGAATGGACTGTGACATCTGGGGGACTCTTGGAATGGTGGTACGACCCTGGAGTTCGCTCGCCTTTCCTGTGG
>NW_017190804.1:0-11098 GCF_001704415.2 Capra hircus | reverse complement strand
TCTGTCATACACTTTCTGGGCACCCAAGGAATCAGCCTCCGGTGTGTGCGGGCTGAAAACCCCAGCCAGGGGGCCCTGGGAGCCTGGTGCTCTCGGTGCGGCGCTGATTCTAGGCGGCTAGGAACCGCTGGAGGAGCCCTGCAGTTGCCCTTCCCTTCCCTCTGACAGAGCTTCTCACTGCTGGAGCCCTTGGCAGTGTGCAACCCACCAGCCCCTAAGCCCTCCCCAAGGACGCTGGACCTAAGTGCAAAGGCAAGGCAGGATTGGAGCTGAGGCCAAGGAAGGCACCAGTGGGTCTCCCAGGCTCCTCAGACAGCTCCTTCCTGGGGAGGGAGCCCTAAAAGCAAGGCAAGTCTGGGCAAGGCGAGCCCCCGGCGAGCAGCCTCGCGCCAGGAACTCTGCCAGATCGGGGCTCTGAAGCAGAGCTAGAGCTCTGCCGTACTGAGAGCCCACTTAGCTCCGTGCAAGCAGGGCTTTCCTCTTGACGGGGCTCGGCTGCCTCCTCTTCCCCGAGGAGGCTCGCTCCCTGCTGGCTGTGCACTCGCCTATCAGGCGGGGCGCGCAGGGCTCCTCCAGCAGGTCTTGCCTCAGGGGCTGCTTCCCCTGAGTTGGGCTGTGGGCGGCAGAACCCAGACACGCAGGATCAGGCCCCAACACCTGCACATGTCTCTGCTGGGGAGGAGAGTGCTAGGGAACCTACGTCTCTCATACACTTTCTAGGCACCCACGGATCAGCCTCTGGTGTGGGGGAAAAACCCAGCCAGGGGCCTTGGAACCTGTGCTCTCCGTGCGGAGCTGTCTGGGCGGCCAAGGAACCGCTGAAGGAGCCCTGCAGTTGCCCTTCCTTCCCTCTGACAGAGCTTTCACTGCTGGAGCCCTTGGCAGTGTGCAACCCACCAGCCCCTAAGCCCTCCCAAGGACGCTGGGACCTAAGTGCAAAGGCAAGGCAGGGGTAGAGCTGAAGCAAGGAAGGCGCCAGTGGCGTCTCCAGCTCACACAGCCTGCTCCTTCCTGGGGAGGCAGCCTAAAAGCAAGGCAAGTCTGGCAAGGCTAGCCCGGCAGAGCAGCCTCGTGCCAGGAACTCTGCCAGATCGGGCCTCTGAGCAGAGCTAGAGCTCTGCCGTACTGGAGCGCACTTAGCTCCGTGCAAGCAGGGCTTTCAACTTGACGGGGCTGGGCTGCCTCCTCTTTCCCCGAGGAGGCTCGCTTCCCTGCTGGCTGTGCACTCGCCTATCAGGCGGGGGCGCAGGGCTCCTCCAGCAGGTCTTGCCTCAGGGGCTGCTTCCCCTGAGTTGGGGCTGTGGGCAGGAACCCAGACACGCAGGATCAGGCCCCAACCACCTGCACATGTCTCTGCTGGGGAGGAGAGTGCTAGGGAACCTACGTCTCTCATACACTTTCTGGGCACCCAAGGAATCAGCCTCCGTGTGTGGGGGGCTGAAAACCCCAGCCAGGGGCCCTGGGAGCCTGGTGCTCTCGTGCGGCGCTGATTCTAGGCGGCCTAGAAACCGCTGAGGAGCCCTGCAGTTGCCCTTCCCTTCCCTCTGACAGAGCTCTCACTGCTGAAGCCCTTGGCAGTGTGCAACACCACCCCCTAAGCCCTCAACCACACCTATGTGCAAAGGCAAGGCAGGATTGGAGCTGAGGCAAGGAAGGCACCAGTGGCGTCTCCCAGGCTCGCCTCAGACAGCTCCTTCCTGGGGAGGGAGCCTAAAAGCAAGGCAAGTCTGGGCAAGGCGAGCCCCCGGCAGAGCAGCCTCGCGCCAGAAACTCTGCCAGATCGGGGGCTCTGAGCAGAGCTAGAGCTCTGCCGTACTGGAGGCCCACTTAGCTCCGTGCAAGCAGGGCTTTCCTCTTGACTGGGCTCGGCTGCCTCCTCTTCTCCCGAGGAGGCTCGCTACACTGCTGGCTGTGCTCTCGCCTATCAGGCGGGCGCGCAGGGCTCCTCCAGCAGGTCTTGCCTCAGGGGCTGCTTCCCCTGAGTTGAGGCTGTGGGGCGGAACCCAGACACGCAGGATAAGGCCCCAACCACCTGCACATGTCTCTGCTGGGGAGGAGAGTGCTAGGGAACCTACGTCTCTCACACACTTTCTAGGCACCCACGGAGTCAGCCTCAGTGGAGTGCGGGGATGAAAAACCCAGCCAGGGGCCCTTGGAACCTGGTGCTCTCCGTGCGGAGCTTTGTCTGGGCGGCCAAGAACCGCTGAAGGAGCCCTGCTGTTGCCCTTCGCTTCCCTCTGACAGAGCTTTCACTGCTGGAGCCCTTGGCAGTGTGCAACCCACCAGCCCCTAAGCCCTCCTCAAGGACGCTTGGGACCTAAGTGCAAAGGCAAGGCAGGGGTAGAGCTGAAGCCAGGAAGGGCGCCAGTGGCGTTTCCGAGCCTCACACAGCCTGCTCCTTCCTGGGGAGGGAGCCTAAAGCAAGGCAAGTCTGCGCAAGGCTCGCCCTATGGCAGAGCATCTTGGTGCCAGGAACTCTGCCAGATCGGGCCTCTGAACAGAGCTAGAGATCTGCCGTACTGGAGTCGCACTTAGCTTCGTGCAAGCAGGGATTTCAGCTTGACGGGGACTTGCTGCCTCCTCTTCCCCGAGGAGGCTCGCTTCCCTGCTGGCTGTGCACTCGCCTATCAGGCGGGGCGCAGGGCTCCTCCAGCAGGTCTTGCCTCAGGGGCTGCTTCCCCTGAGTTGGGGCTGTGGGCAGGAACCCAGACACGCAGGATCAGGCCCCAAACACCTGCACATGTCTCTGCTGGGAGGAGAGTGCTAGGGAACCTACGTCTGTCATACACTTTCTGGGCACCCAAGGAATCAGCCTCCGTGTGTGCGGGGCTGAAAACCCCAGCCAGGGGCCCTGGGAGCCTGGTGCTCTCCGGTGTGGCGCTGAATCTGGGCGGCCAAGCAACCGCTGGAGGAGCCCTGCAGTTGCCCTTCCCTTCCCTCTGACAGAGAATTCTCACTGCTGGAGCCCTTGGCAGTGTGCAACCCACCAGCCCCTAAGCTCTCCTTTAAGGAGGACTGGGACCTAAGTGCAAAGGCAAGGCAGGATTGGAGCTGAGGCAAGAAAGGCGCCAGTGGCGACTCCCAGGCTCCTGCTGCCTGCTCCTTCCTGGAGAGGCAGCCTAAAAGCAAGGCAAGTCTGGGCAAGGCTAGCCCCGGCAGAGCAGCCTCGCGCCAGGAACTCTGCCAGATCGGGGCTCTGAGCAGAGCTAGAGCTCTGCCGTACTGGAGGCGCACTTAGCTCCGTGCAAGCAGGGCTTTCAACTTGACGGGGCTGGGCTGCCTCCTCTTCCCCGAGGAGGCTCGCTTCCCTGCTGGCTGTGCACTCGCCTATCAGGCGGGGGCGCAGGGCTCCTCCAGCAGGTCTTGCCTCAGGGGCTGCTTCCCCTGAGTTGGGGCTGTGGGCAGGAACCCAGACACGCAGGATCAGGCCCCAAACACCTGCACATGTCTCTGCTGGGGAGGAGAGTGCTAGGGAACCTACGTCTGTCATACACTTTCTGGGCACCCAAGGAATCAGCCTCCGTGTGTGCGGGGCTGAAAACCCCAGCCAGGGGCCCTGGGAGCCTGGTGCTCTCGGTGCGGCGCTGATTCTAGGCGGCCTAGAAACCGCTGGAGGAGCCCTGCAGTTGCCCTTCCCTTCCCTCTGACAGAGCTCTCACTGCTGAAGCCCTTGGCAGTGTGCAACCCACCACCCCTAAGCCCTCCCCAACACGCCTGGCACCTATGTGCAAAGGCAAGGCAGGATTGGAGCTGAGGCAAGGAAGGCACCAGTGGCGTCTCCCAGGCTCGCTCAGACAGCTCCTTCCTGGGGAGGGAGCCTAAAAGCAAGGCAAGTCTGGGCAAGGCGAGCCCCGGCCGAGCAGCCTCGCGCCAGAAACTCTGCCAGATCGGGGGCTCTGAGCAGAGCTAGAGCTCTGCCGTACTGGAGCCACTTAGCTCCGTGCAAGCAGGGCTTTCCTCTTGACTGGGCTCGGCTGCCTCCTCTTCTCCCGAGGAGGCTCGCTACACTGCTGGCTGTGCTCTCGCCTATCAGGCGGGCGCGCAGGGCTCCTCCAGCAGGTCTTGCCTCAGGGGCTGCTTCCCCTGAGTTGAGGCTGTGGGCGGGAACCCAGACACGCAGGATAAGGCCCCAACCACCTGCACATGTCTCTGCTGGGGAGGAGAGTGCTAGGGAACCTACGTCTCTCACACACTTTCTAGGCACCCACGGAGTCAGCCTCTGGAGTGTGGGGATGCAAAACCCAGCCAGGGGCCCTTGGAACCTGGTGCTCTCCGTGCGGAGCTTTGTCTGGGCGGCCAAGGAACCGCTGAAGGAGCCCTGCTGTTGCCCTTCGCTTCCCTCTGACAGAGCTTTCACTGCTGGAGCCCTTGGCAGTGTGCAACCCACCAGCCCCTAAGCCCTCCTCAAGGACGCTTGGGACCTAAGTGCAAAGGCAAGGCAGGGGTAGAGCTGAAGCCAGGAAGGCGCCAGTGGCGTTTCCGAGCCTCACACAGCCTGCTCCTTCCTGGGGAGGGAGCCTTAAAGCAAGGCAAGTCTGCGCAAGGCTCGCCTATGGCAGAGCATCTTGGTGCCAGGAACTCTGCCAGATCGGGCCTCTGAACAGAGCTAGAGATCTGCCGTACTGGAGTCGCACTTAGCTTCGTGTAAGCAGGGATTTCAGCTTGACGGGGACTTGCTGCCTCCTCTTCCCCCGAGGAGGCTCGCTTCCCTGCTGGCTGTGCACTCGCCTATCAGGCGGGGGCGCAGGGCTCCTCCAGCAGGTCTTGCCTCAGGGGCTGCTTCCCCTGAGTTGGGGCTGTGGGCAGGAACCCAGACACGCAGGATCAGGCCCCAAACACCTGCACATGTCTCTGCTGGGGAGGAGAGTGCTAGGGAACCTACGTCTGTCATACACTTTCTGGGCACCCAAGGAATCAGCCTCCGTGTGTGCGGGGCTGAAAACCCCAGCCAGGGGACCTGGGAGCCTGGTGCTCTCCGTGTGGCGCTGAATCTGGGCGGCCAAGCAACCGCTGGAGGAGCCCTGCAGTTGCCCTTCCCTTCCCTCTGACAGAATTCTCACTGCTGGAGCCCTTGGCAGTGTGCAACCCACCAGCCCCTAAGCTCTCCTTAAGGAGGACTGGGACCTAAGTGCAAAGGCAAGGCAGGATTGGAGCTGAGGCAAGAAAGGCGCCAGTGGCGACTCCCAGGCTCCTGCTGCCTGCTCCTTCCTGGAGAGGCAGCCTAAAAGCAAGGCAAGTCTGGGCAAGGCTAGCCCCCGGCAGAGCAGCCTCGCGCCAGGAACTCTGCCAGATCGGGGCTCTGAGCAGAGCTAGAGCTCTGCCGTACTGGAGGCGCACTTAGCTCCGTGCAAGCAGGGCTTTCAACTTGACGGGGCTGGGCTGCCTCCTCTTCCCCGAGGAGGCTCGCTTCCCTGCTGGCTGTGCACTCGCCTATCAGGCGGGGCGCAGGGCTCCTCCAGCAGGTCTTGCCTCAGGGGCTGCTTCCCCTGAGTTGGGGCTGTGGGCAGGAACCCAGACACGCAGGATCAGGCCCCAACACCTGCACATGTCTCTGCTGGGGAGGAGAGTGCTAGGGAACCTACGTCTGTCATACACTTTCTGGGCACCCAAGGAATCAGCCTCCGTGTGTGCGGGGCTGAAAACCCCAGCCAGGGGCCCTGGAGCCTGGTGCTCTCGGTGCGGCGCTGATTCTAGGCGGCCTAGAAACCGCTGGAGGAGCCCTGCAGTTGCCCTTCCCTTCCCTCTGACAGAGCTCTCACTGCTGAAGCCCTTGGCAGTGTGCAACCCACCACCCCTAAGCCCTCCCCAACGACGCCTGGCACCTATGTGCAAAGGCAAGGCAGGATTGGAGCTGAGGCAAGGAAGGCACCAGTGGCGTCTCCCAGGCTCGCTCAGACAGCTCCTTCCTGGGGAGGGAGCCTAAAAGCAAGGCAAGTCTGGGCAAGGCGAGCCCCGGCGAGCAGCCTCGCGCCAGAAACTCTGCCAGATCGGGGCTCTGAGCAGAGCTAGAGCTCTGCCGTACTGGAGGCCCACTTAGCTCCGTGCAAGCAGGGCTTTCCTCTTGACTGGGCTCGGCTGCCTCCTCTTCTCCCGAGGAGGCTCGCTACACTGCTGGCTGTGCTCTCGCCTATCAGGCGGGGCGCGCAGGGCTCCTCCAGCAGGTCTTGCCTCAGGGGCTGCTTCCCCTGAGTTGAGGCTGTGGGCGGGAACCCAGACACGCAGGATAAGGCCCCAACCACCTGCACATGTCTCTGCTGGGGAGGAGAGTGCTAGGGAACCTACGTCTCTCACACACTTTCTAGGCACCCACGGAGTCAGCCTCTGGGAGTGTGGGGATGCAAAACCCAGCCAGGGGCCCTTGGAACCTGGTGCTCTCCGTGCGGAGCTTTGTCTGGGCGGCCAAGGAACCGCTGAAGGAGCCCTGCTGTTGCCCTTCGCTTCCCTCTGACAGAGCTTTCACTGCTGGAGCCCTTGGCAGTGTGCAACCCACCAGCCCCTAAGCCCTCCTCAAGGACGCTTGGGACCTAAGTGCAAAGGCAAGGCAGGGGTAGAGCTGAAGCCAGGAAGGCGCCAGTGGCGTTTCCGAGCCTCACACAGCCTGCTCCTTCCTGGGGAGGGAGCCTTAAAGCAAGGCAAGTCTGCGCAAGGCTCGCCTATGGCAGAGCATCTTGGTGCCAGGAACTCTGCCAGATCGGGCCTCTGAACAGAGCTAGAGATCTGCCGTACTGGAGTCGCACTTAGCTTCGTGTAAGCAGGGATTTCAGCTTGACGGGACTTGCTGCCTCCTCTTCCCCGAGGAGGCTCGCTTCCCTGCTGGCTGTGCACTCGCCTATCAGGCGGGGGCGCAGGGCTCCTCCAGCAGGTCTTGCCTCAGGGGCTGCTTCCCCTGAGTTGGGGCTGTGGGCAGGAACCCAGACACGCAGGATCAGGCCCCAAACACCTGCACATGTCTCTGCTGGGGAGGAGAGTGCTAGGGAACCTACGTCTGTCATACACTTTCTGGGCACCCAAGGAATCAGCCTCCGTGTGTGCGGGGCTGAAAACCCCAGCCAGGGGCCCTGGGAGCCTGGTGCTCTCCGTGTGGCGCTGAATCTGGGCGGCCAAGCAACCGCTGGAGGAGCCCTGCAGTTGCCCTTCCCTTCCCTCTGACAGAATTCTCACTGCTGGAGCCCTTGGCAGTGTGCAACCCACCAGCCCCTAAGCTCTCCTTAAGGAGGACTGGGACCTAAGTGCAAAGGCAAGGCAGGATTGGAGCTGAGGCAAGAAAGGCGCCAGTGGCGACTCCCAGGCTCCTGCTGCCTGCTCCTTCCTGGAGAGGCAGCCTAAAAGCAAGGCAAGTCTGGGCAAGGCTAGCCCCGGCAGAGCAGCCTCGCGCCAGGAACTCTGCCAGATCGGGGCTCTGAGCAGAGCTAGAGCTCTGCCGTACTGGAGGCGCACTTAGCTCCGTGCAAGCAGGGCTTTCAACTTGACGGGGCTGGGCTGCCTCCTCTTCCCCGAGGAGGCTCGCTTCCCTGCTGGCTGTGCACTCGCCTATCAGGCGGGGCGCAGGGCTCCTCCAGCAGGTCTTGCCTCAGGGGCTGCTTCCCCTGAGTTGGGGCTGTGGGCAGGAACCCAGACACGCAGGATCAGGCCCCAACACCTGCACATGTCTCTGCTGGGGAGGAGAGTGCTAGGGAACCTACGTCTGTCATACACTTTCTGGGCACCCAAGGAATCAGCCTCCGTGTGTGCGGGGCTGAAAACCCCAGCCAGGGGCCCTGGGAGCCTGGTGCTCTCGGTGCGGCGCTGATTCTAGGCGGCCTAGAAACCGCTGGAGGAGCCCTGCAGTTGCCCTTCCCTTCCCTCTGACAGAGCTCTCACTGCTGAAGCCCTTGGCAGTGTGCAACCCACCACCCCCTAAGCCCTCCCCAACGACGCCTGGCACCTATGTGCAAAGGCAAGGCAGGATTGGAGCTGAGGCAAGGAAGGCACCAGTGGCGTCTCCCAGGCTCGCTCAGACAGCTCCTTCCTGGGAGGGAGCCTAAAAGCAAGGCAAGTCTGGGCAAGGCGAGCCCCCGGCCGAGCAGCCTCGCGCCAGAAACTCTGCCAGATCGGGGCTCTGAGCAGAGCTAGAGCTCTGCCGTACTGGAGGCCCACTTAGCTCCGTGCAAGCAGGGCTTTCCTCTTGACTGGGCTCGGCTGCCTCCTCTTCTCCCGAGGAGGCTCGCTACACTGCTGGCTGTGCTCTCGCCTATCAGGCGGCGCGCAGGGCTCCTCCAGCAGGTCTTGCCTCAGGGGCTGCTTCCCCTGAGTTGAGGCTGTGGGCGGGAACCCAGACACGCAGGATAAGGCCCCAACCACCTGCACATGTCTCTGCTGGGGAGGAGAGTGCTAGGGAACCTACGTCTCTCACACACTTTCTAGGCACCCACGGAGTCAGCCTCTGGAGTGTGGGGATGCAAAACCCAGCCAGGGGCCCTTGGAACCTGGTGCTCTCCGTGCGGAGCTTTGTCTGGGCGGCCAAGGAACCGCTGAAGGAGCCCTGCTGTTGCCCTTCGCTTCCCTCTGACAGAGCTTTCACTGCTGGAGCCCTTGGCAGTGTGCAACCCACCAGCCCCTAAGCCCTCCTCAAGGACGCTTGGGACCTAAGTGCAAAGGCAAGGCAGGGGTAGAGCTGAAGCCAGGAAGGCGCCAGTGGCGTTTCCGAGCCTCACACAGCCTGCTCCTTCCTGGGGAGGGAGCCTTAAAGCAAGGCAAGTCTGCGCAAGGCTCGCCTATGGCAGAGCATCTTGGTGCCAGGAACTCTGCCAGATCGGGCCTCTGAACAGAGCTAGAGATCTGCCGTACTGGAGTCGCACTTAGCTTCGTGTAAGCAGGGATTTCAGCTTGACGGGGACTTGCTGCCTCCTCTTCCCCGAGGAGGCTCGCTTCCCTGCTGGCTGTGCACTCGCCTATCAGGCGGGGGGCGCAGGGCTCCTCCAGCAGGTCTTGCCTCAGGGGCTGCTTCCCCTGAGTTGGGGCTGTGGGCAGGAACCCAGACACGCAGGATCAGGCCCCAAACACCTGCACATGTCTCTGCTGGGGAGGAGAGTGCTAGGGAACCTACGTCTGTCATACACTTTCTGGGCACCCAAGGAATCAGCCTCCGTGTGTGCGGGGCTGAAAACCCCAGCCAGGGGACCTGGGAGCCTGGTGCTCTCCGTGTGGCGCTGAATCTGGGCGGCCAAGCAACCGCTGGAGGAGCCCTGCAGTTGCCCTTCCCTTCCCTCTGACAGAATTCTCACTGCTGGAGCCCTTGGCAGTGTGCAACCCACCAGCCCCTAAGCTCTCCTTAAGGAGGACTGGGACCTAAGTGCAAAGGCAAGGCAGGATTGGAGCTGAGGCAAGAAAGGCGCCAGTGGCGACTCCCAGGCTCCTGCTGCCTGCTCCTTCCTGGAGAGGCAGCCTAAAAGCAAGGCAAGTCTGGGCAAGGCTAGCCCCCGGCAGAGCAGCCTCGCGCCAGGAACTCTGCCAGATCGGGGCTCTGAGCAGAGCTAGAGCTCTGCCGTACTGGAGGCGCACTTAGCTCCGTGCAAGCAGGGCTTTCAACTTGACGGGGCTGGGCTGCCTCCTCTTCCCCCGAGGAGGCTCGCTTCCCTGCTGGCTGTGCACTCGCCTATCAGGCGGGGGCGCAGGGCTCCTCCAGCAGGTCTTGCCTCAGGGGCTGCTTCCCCTGAGTTGGGGCTGTGGGCAGGAACCCAGACACGCAGGATCAGGCCCCAACCACCTGCACATGTCTCTGCTGGGGAGGAGAGTGCTAGGGAACCTACGTCTGTCATACACTTTCTGGGCACCCAAGGAATCAGCCTCCGTGTGTGCGGGGCTGAAAACCCCAGCCAGGGGCCCTGGGAGCCTGGTGCTCTCGGTGCGGCGCTGATTCTAGGCGGCCTAGAAACCGCTGGAGGAGCCCTGCAGTTGCCCTTCCCTTCCCTCTGACAGAGCTCTCACTGCTGAAGCCCTTGGCAGTGTGCAACCCACCACCCCCTAAGCCCTCCCCAACGACGCCTGGCACCTATGTGCAAAGGCAAGGCAGGATTGGAGCTGAGGCAAGGAAGGCACCAGTGGCGTCTCCCAGGCTCGCTCAGACAGCTCCTTCCTGGGGAGGAGCCTAAAAGCAAGGCAAGTCTGGGCAAGGCGAGCCCCCGGCCGAGCAGCCTCGCGCCAGAAACTCTGCCAGATCGGGGCTCTGAGCAGAGCTAGAGCTCTGCCGTACTGGAGGCCCACTTAGCTCCGTGCAAGCAGGGCTTTCCTCTTGACTGGGCTCGGCTGCCTCCTCTTCTCCCGAGGAGGCTCGCTACACTGCTGGCTGTGCTCTCGCCTATCAGGCGGGCGCGCAGGGCTCCTCCAGCAGGTCTTGCCTCAGGGGCTGCTTCCCCTGAGTTGAGGCTGTGGGCGGGAACCCAGACACGCAGGATAAGGCCCCAACCACCTGCACATGTCTCTGCTGGGGAGGAGAGTGCTAGGGAACCTACGTCTCTCACACACTTTCTAGGCACCCACGGAGTCAGCCTCTGGGAGTGTGGGGATGCAAAACCCAGCCAGGGGCCCTTGGAACCTGGTGCTCTCCGTGCGGAGCTTTGTCTGGGCGGCCAAGGAACCGCTGAAGGAGCCCTGCTGTTGCCCTTCGCTTCCCTCTGACAGAGCTTTCACTGCTGGAGCCCTTGGCAGTGTGCAACCCACCAGCCCCTAAGCCCTCCTCAAGGACGCTTGGGACCTAAGTGCAAAGGCAAGGCAGGGGTAGAGCTGAAGCCAGGAAGGCGCCAGTGGCGTTTCCGAGCCTCACACAGCCTGCTCCTTCCTGGGGAGGAGCCTTAAAGCAAGGCAAGTCTGCGCAAGGCTCGCCTATGGCAGAGCATCTTGGTGCCAGGAACTCTGCCAGATCGGGCCTCTGAACAGAGCTAGAGATCTGCCGTACTGGAGTCGCACTTAGCTTCGTGTAAGCAGGGATTTCAGCTTGACGGGGACTTGCTGCCTCCTCTTCCCCCGAGGAGGCTCGCTTCCCTGCTGGCTGTGCACTCGCCTATCAGGCGGGCGCAGGGCTCCTCCAGCAGGTCTTGCCTCAGGGGCTGCTTCCCCTGAG
>NW_017190803.1:0-11098 GCF_001704415.2 Capra hircus | reverse complement strand
TCCAATCCAGAGGAAACCTGTTTTCCCTGCACTGCCTCGACTTTCACGCTGAGGATCAACTCACACCACGGTGGCACGAGGGAAAGCCCTGTGAGAAAAGCCTCGTGGAAAGCCTCCAGGGGAAAGCCACAGATCCTTATCACACGACGGGAAGCGTGACCCTGCTGCTACAGCTCGGGAGGAAAGCACACGTGCGTGCCCTCACTTGAAGGAGGATTGACTCTCCAGGGAGACTCCAGAAGAGCCCCAATATCCATGTCAGCACTGCAGAGGAAACCTCAGGTTCCGGCCCCGAACCACACAAGTTGTTCGGGCCCGGCATCAACAGGAGAGTTATCAAGAGAAGCCCCCAGCATCTGGCATGGGGACTGGCCTTTGATGAAGCCACCAGAGCGGTCCCTGACGTCCCCCGTCGTAAGTCGGGGAGCACCTGCCGCAACTCGAGAAAATCCAGGAGGTTCTCCCCTCCAGGCGAGATGAGGCCCATTTCCAATGAGGTGTCTCGAGGCTAATTACATCTAATCTCTGGAACTTCCAAAGGGTCCTTCACACCCTTGCTGCAACTCAAGAAGTTCCCCGACATTCCCATCTCCACTCGAGAGGAAACACGAGGGTCCTGCCCACATCCAGAGTAGCCCGTTTCATCCTCCTAGCTAGAGATGAGGGATCCTTTCCCTGCTTGGTCGGGAAAGAACTTCCGGCATTCCCGTCGCATCTCAGGTGGAGGCGCTCTCCACAGGAAGGGAGAGAGGAACTCCATGGTCGTGCCACCATTTCAAGCGTCCCCAGATGTCTCAGTCCATTCCAGAGGATCTTGTTTTTACAGAGTGCCTAAACTTTCATGCCGAGGATCGCCTCACACCACGGTGGCACGGGGGACAGCCCTGTGGGAAAGCCTCGTGGGAAAGCCTCTAGGAAAAGCCTAGAGGAAAAGCCACAGATCCATTGATCCACGCGACGGGAAGCATGACACTGCTGCTACAGCTCGGGAGGAAGGGGCATGCGCATGCCCCCACTCGAGACGAGGACTGATTCCCCTTGGGAGACTTCAGAAGTATCCCAAAAACATGTCAGCACTGGAGAGGAATACTCAGGTTCTGGCCCCCACTCCACACAAGGTCTTGGGCCCCGGCATCTACCGGTGAGGAATCCGAGAGGCCCTCTAGCAACTCACATGGGAACTGGTCTTTCCTAAGGCCAACAGAACGGGTCCCTGAGGTCCCCGTCGTAAGTCGAGAGCACCTGCCACAACTCGAGAAAATGAAGGAGATTCTCCCCTTCAGGCGAGATGAAGCCCATTTCCACTGAGACGTCTCGAGGCTAATCACACCTAACCTCTGGAACTTCCAAAGGGTCCTTCACACCATAGCTGCAACTCAAGAAGTTCCACGAGAGACCCGTCGCCACTACATAGGAATCACCAGGGTACCACCCACATCCAGAGGAGCCCCAATTCCCCCTCCTAGCTCAATGTGAGGGATCCTTTCCCTGATTGGCCGGGAAAGAATTCCTGTCGTACCTGTCGCATCTCAAGAGGAGGCACGCTCCACAAGAAAGGTGAGAGGAACTCCAGGGTCGTTCCACCATTCCAAGAGTCCCCCAGATGTCTCAGTCCTTTCCAGAGGAACTTGTTTACCCTGCACTGCCTCGACGTTCACGCGGAGGACCGACACACACGATGGTGGCACGTGGGACAGCCCTGTGGGAAAGCCTCGTGGAAAGCCTCGAGGGAAAACAAGAAACCCCTTGATCAACCCAACGGGAAAATTGACTCTGCTCCTAATGCTCGGAGAAAAGCGCACGTGCATGCCCCCATTGGAGACGAAGATGACTCCCCTGTGGAGACTCCAGTAGTACCCCAAGATCCATGTTAGCACTGGAGAGGAAACCTCAGGTTCGGGCACCGACTCCAAACAAGGTCTTAGGCCCCGTCATCGACCGGAGAGGAATCCCGAGAGGCCCCTTAGCAACTCGCAAGTCGACTGGCATTTCCTGAGTGGACCAGAGCGGGTTACATAAGTCCCGGTCGTAACTGGAGAGCACCTGCTGAAACTCGAGAAAATCCAGGAGGTTCTCCCTGCAGGCGAGATGAGGCCCATTTCCGCTGAGGCGTCTCGAGTCTAATCACACCTAACCTCTGGAACTTCCAAAGGGTCCATCACACCCTTGCTGCAACTCAAGAAGTTCACCGACATACCCGTCTCCACACGAGAGGAAGCACCAGAGACCCGCCCACATCCAGAGGAGCCCCGTTTCCGCCTCCTAGCTCGAGAGGAGGGATCCTTTCCCTGCGTAGACAGGAAAGAATTCCTGGCGTTCCTGGCGCATCTCAAGAGGAGGCGCTCTCCACAGGAAAGGCGAGAGGAACTCCAGGGTCGTGCCACCATTCCCAGAGTCCCCCAGATGTCTCAGTCCATTTCAGGGAAACCTGATTTCCCTGCACTGCCTCGAATTTCTAGCCGAAGATCGACTCACACCACGATGGCACATGAAACAGCCCTGTGGGAAAGCCTCGTGGGAAAGCCACGAGGGAAAGCCACAGATCCCTTGATCCATGCAAAGGGAAGCGTGACACTGCTGCTACAGCTCGGGAGGAAAGCGCACGTTCATGCCCCCACACAAGACGACGACTAACTCCCCTGGGGAGACTCCAGAAGTACCCCAAGATCCATGTCCACACTGGAGAGGAATCCTCCGGTTCCGGCACCGACTCCACACAAGGTCTTAGGCCCCGGCATCGAAGGGAGAGGAATCCTGAGAGGCCCCCGAGGAACTCGCATGGCTCCTGGCCCTTCCTGAGGCCACTAGAGCGGGTCCCTGAGGTCCCCGTCGTAAGTCGAGAGCACCTGCCGCAACTAGAGAAAATCCATTAGGTTCTCCCCTCCAGGCGAGATGAGGCCCATTTCCGCTGAGGCGTCTCAACGCTAATCACACCTAACCTCTGGAACTTCCAAAGGGTCCTTCACACCCTAGCTGCAACTCAAGAGGTTCCAGGAGAGACCCGTCGCCACTCCATAGGAATCACCAGGGTACCACCCACATCCAGAGGAGCCCCAATTCCCCCTCCTGGCTCAAGATGAGGGATCCTTTCCCTGATTGGCCGGGAAAAATTCCTGTCGTACCTGTCGCATCTCAAGAGGAGGCACGCTCCACAAGAAAGGTGAGAGGAACTCCAGGGTCGTTCCACCATTCCAAGAGTCCCCCAGATGTCTCAGTCCTTTCCAGAGGAACTTGTTTACCCTTCACTGCCTCGACGTTCACGGGAGGACTGACTCACACGATGGTGGCACGTGGGACAGCCCTGTGGGAAAGCCCGTGGGAAAGCCTCGTGGGAAAGCCTCGAGGGAAAACAAGAAACCCCTTGATCAACCCAACGGGAAAATTGACTGTGCTCCTAATGCTCGGGAGAAAAGCGCACGTGCATGCCCCCATTGGAGATGAAGATGACTACCCTGTGGAGACTCCAGTAGTACCCCAAGATCCATGTCAGCACTGGAGAGGAAACCTCAGGTTCGGGCACCGATTCCAAACAAGGTCTTAGGCCCCGTCATCGACCGGAGAGGAATCCCGAGAGGCCCCTTAGCAACTCCAAGTCGACTGGCATTACCTGAGCGGACCAGAGCGGGTTACATAAGTCCCGGTCGTAACTGGAGAGCACCTGCTGAAACTCGAGAAAACCCAGGAGGTTCTCCCCTGCAGGCGAGATGAGGCCCATTTCCGCTGAGGCGTCTCGAGTCTAATCACACCTAACCTCTGGAACTTCCAAAGGGTCCTTCACACCCTTGCTGCAACTCAAGAAGATCCCCGACATACCCCTCTCCACTCGAGAGGAAGAACAAGAGTCCCGACCACATCCAGAGGAGCCCCGTTTCAGCCTCGTACCTCGCGGTCAGGTATCCTTTCCCTGTATGTTCCGGAAAGAATTCCCGGTGTTCCCGTCGCATCTCATGAGGAGGCGCTCTCCACAGGAAAGGCGAGAGAAACTCCAGTGTCGTGCCATCATTCCAAGAGTCCCCCAGATATCTCAGTGTGCCGGTGTCCAGCCACGCTGCATCCAGGGAATTTGACGGATGGACGGCGTTGACGTGGAAAGTCTTGTGTATTTATTAATGTAAGATTAGATTAAGAAATTATAGGGTAGTAAGAAGATTAACTGGAGGGAAAAGGCTGAATAGCTAGGTTTACGCGGAAGGCCAATAAAATTCCCGACAAGGAATTTTCTGGCGGACTCTGGGAATGGTGGCACGACCCTCGAGTTCCTCTGTGACTTTCACACTAGGCTTTCCCACAGGGCTTTTCCACGAGTCTTATCCACAGGGCTGTCCCACGTGCCACCGTGGTGTGAGTCGATCCTCGGCTTGAAAGTCGAGGCAGGGCAGGGAAAACAGGTTTCCCTGGAATGGACTGAGACATCTGGGGGACTCTGGGAATGGTTGCACGACCCTGGAGTTCCTCTCGCCTTTCCTGTGGAGAGCACCTCCTCTTGAGATGCGACGGGAACGCGGGAATTCTTTCCGACCACGCAGGGAAAGGATCCCTCCTCTCGAGCTAGGAGGCGGAAACGGGCTCCTCTGGATGTGGGCGGGACTCTCGTGCTTCCTCTCGAGTGGAGACGGGTATGTCGGGGAACTTCTTGAGTTGCAGCAAGGGTGTGAAGGACCCTTTGGAAGTTCCAGAGTTAGGTGATTAGCCTCGAGACGCCTCAGCGGAAATGGGCCTCATCTCGCCTGGAGGGAGAACCTCCTGGATTTTCTCGAGTTGCGGCAGGTGCTCTCGACTTACGACGGGGACCTCAGGGACCGCTCTGGTGGCCTCAGGAAAGGCCAGTCCCCATGCGAGTTGCTCGGGGCCTCTCGGGATTCCTCTCCCGTCGATGCCGGGCCTAAGACTTGTGTGGAGTCGGTGCCGGAACCTGAGGATTCCTCTCCAGTGCTGACATGGATCTTGGGTACTTCTGGAGTCTCCCAGGGGAGTCAGTCCTCGTCTCGAGTGGGGCATGCAGCTTTCCTCCCGAGCTGTAGCAGCAGTGTCACGCTTCCCTTCGCGTGGATCAAGGGATCTGTGGCTTTTTCCTCGAGGCTTTCCCGCTTTCCACGAGGCTTTCCACAGGGCTGTCCCACGTGCCACCGTGGTGTGAGTCGATCCTCGGCTTGAAAGTCGAGGCAGTGCAGGGAAAACAGTTTCCCTGGAATGGACTGAGACATCTGGGGGACTCTGGGAATGGTGGCACGACCCTGGAGTTCCTCTCGCCTTTCCTGTGGAGAGCGCCTCCTCTTGAGATGCGACGGGAAAGCCGGGAATTCTTTCCGACCACGCAGGGAAGGATCCCTCCTCTCGAGCTAGGAGGCGGAAACGGGGCTCCTCTGGATGTGGGGGGGACTCTCGTGTTTCCTCTCGAGTGGAGACGGGTATGTCGGGGAACTTCTTGAGTTGCAGCAAGGTGTGAAGGACCCTTTGGAAGTTCCAGATGTTAGATGTGATTAGCCTCAAGACGCCTCAGCGGAAATGGGCCTCATCTCGCCTGGAGGGAGAACCTCCTGGATTTTCTCGAGTTGCGGCAGGTGCTCTCGACTTACGACGGGGACCTCAGGGACCCGCTCTGGTGGCCTCAGGAAAGGCCAGTCCCCATGCGAGTTGCTCGGGGCCTCTCGGATTCCTCTCCCGTCGATGCCGGGCCTAAGACTTGTGTGGAGTCGTGCCGGAACCTGAGGATTCCTCTCCAGTGCTGACATGGATCTTGGGGTACTTCTGGAGTCTCCCCAGGGGAGTCAGTCCTCGTCTCGAGTGGGGCATGCACCTGCGCTTTCCTCCCGAGCTGTAGCAGCAGTGTCACGCTTCCCTTCTCGTGGATCAAGGGATCTGTGGCTTTCCCTTGAGGCTTTCCCTGGAGGCTTTCCTTTCCCACAGGGCTGTCCACGTGCCACCGTGGTGTGAGTCGATCCTCGGCTTGAAAGTCGAGGCAGTGCAGGGAAAACAGGTTTCCCTGGAATGGACTGAGACATCTGGGGACTCTGGGAATGGTGGCACGACCCTGGAGTTCCTCTCGCCTTTCCTGTGGAGAGCGCCTCCTCTTGAGATGCGACGGCAACGGGGGAATTCTTTCCCACGACGCAGGGAAAGGATCCCTCCTCTCGAGCTAGGAGGCGGAAACGGGGCTCCTCTGGATGTGGGCGGGACTCACGCGCTTCCTCTCGAGTGGAGACGGGTATGTCGCGGAACTTCTTGAGTTGCAGCAAGGGTGTGAAGGACCCTTTGGAAGTTCCAGAGGTTAGGTGTGATTAGCCTCCAGAGGCCTCAGCGCAAATGGCCTCATCTCGCCTGGAGGGGAGAACCTCCTGGATTTTCTCGAGTTCCGGCAGGTGCTCTCGACTTACGACGGGGACCTCAGGGACCCGCTCTGGTGGCCTCAGGAAAGCCAGTCCCCATGCGAGTTGCTCGGGGGCCTCTCGGGATTCCTCCCGTCGATGCCGGGGCCTAAGTCGATGTGTGGAGTCGGTGCCGGAACCTGAGGATTCCTCTCCAGTGCTGACATGGATCTTGGGGTACTTCGGAGTCTCCCCAGGGGAGTCAGTCCTCATTCGAGTGGGGGCATTGAAGAGCGCTTTCCTTCCGAGCTGTAGCAGCAGTGTCATTCTTCCCGTCGAGTGGATCAAGGGATCAGTGGCTTTCCCTCGAGGCTTTCCCATGAGGCTTTCTCACGAGGCTTTCCCACAGGGCTGTCCCACGTGCCACCGTGCTGTGAGTCGATCCTCGGCTTGAAAGTCGAGGCAGTGCAGGGAAAACAGGTTTCCCTGGAATGGACTGAGAATCTGGGGGTACTCTGGGAATTGTGGCACGACCCTGGAGTTCCTCTCACCTTTCCTGTTGAGAGCGCCTCCTCTTGAGTTGTGACGGGAAGACCGGGAATTCTTTCCCGACCACGCAGGGAAAGGATACCTCCTCTCTAGCTGTGAGGCGGAAACGGGGCTCCTCTGGATGTGGGCGGGACTCTCGTGCTTCCTCTCGAGTGGAGACAGGTATGTCGGGGAACTTCTTGAGTTGCAGCAAGGGTGTGAAGAACCCTTTGGAAGTTCCAGAGGTTTAGGTGTGATTAGCCTCGAGACGCCTCAGCGGAAATGGGCCTCATCTCGCCTGGAGGGGAGAACCTCCTGGATTTTTTCGAGTTGGGACAGGTGATATCGACTTAAGACGGGGACCTGAGGGACCCGCTCTGGTGGCCTCAAGAAAGGCCATTCCCCATGCGAGTTGCTCGGGGGCCTCTCGGGATTCCTCTCCCGTCGATGCCGGGGCCTAAGACCTTGTGTGGATTCGGTGCCGGAACCTGAGGATTCCTCTCCAGTGCTGACATGGATCTTGGCATCCTTAAAGGCGAGATGAGCCCCATTTCCGCTGAGGCGTCTCGAGGCTAATCACACCTAACCTCTGGAACTTTCAAAGGGTCCTTCACACCCTTGCTGCAACTCAAGGAGTTCTCTGACATACCCGTCTCCACTCGAGAGTATCAAGATCTTCCCGCCCACTTTCAGAGGAGCACTGTTTCCACCTCATAGCTCGAGAGGAGGGATCCTTTCCCTGCGTGGTCTGGAAAGCATTCCCGGCGTTCCAGTCGCATCTCAAGAGGAGGCCCTCTCCACAGGAAAGGCTAGAGAAACTCCAGGGTCGTTCCACCATTCCCAGAGTCCCCCAGATGTCTCTGTCAATTCCAGGGAAACCTGTTTTCCCTGCACTGCCTCGACTTTGAAGCCGAGGATCGACTCACACCACGGTGGCACGTGGGACAGCCCTGAGGAAAATCCTCGTGGGAAAGCCTCATTGGAAAGCCTCGAGGAAAGCCACAGATCCCTTGATCCAAGCGAAGGGAAGCGTGACACCGCTGCTACAGCTCGAGAGGAAAGCGCACGTGCAGGCCCCCACTCGAGACGAGGACTGACTCCCCTGGGGAGACTCAGAAGTACCCCAAGATCCAAGTCAGCACTGGAGAGGAATTCTCAGGTTACACAAGGTCTTATGCCAGCGTGACACTGCTGCTACTCGAGAGGAAAGCTCACGTGCAGGCCCCCACTCGAGACGAGGACTGACTCCCCTGGGGAGACTCAGAAGTACCCCAAGATTCATGTCAGCACTGGAGAGGAATCCTAAGGTTCCGGCACCGACTCCACACAGGTCTTAGGCCCGACTTCGAGGAGAGGAATCCCGAGAGGCCCCCGAGCAAGTCCCATGGGGACTGGCCTTTCCTGAGGCCACCAGAGCGGGTCCCTGAGGTCCCCGTCGTAAGTCGAGAGCACCTGCTGCAACTCGAGAAAATCCAGGAGGTTCTTCCCTCCAGGCGAGATGAGGCCCATTTCCGCTGAGGCGTCTCGAGGATATTCACACCTAACCTCTGGAACTTCCAAAGGGTCCTTCACACCCTTTTTGCAACTCAAGAAGTTCCCCGACATACCCGTCCCACTCGAGAGGAAGCACGAGAGTCCCGCCCACATCCAGAGGAGACCCGTTTCCGCCTCCTAGCTCGACGGAGGGATCCTTTCCTGCCGTGCTCGGGAAAGAATTCCCGGCGTTTCCGTCGCATCTCAAGAGGAGGCGCTCTGACAGGAAAGGCAGAGGAACTCCAGGGTGGTGCCACCATTCCCAGAGTCCTCCAGATGTCTCAGTCCATTCCAGGGAAACCTGTTTTCCCTGCACTGCGTCGACTTTCAAGCTGAGGATCGACTCACACCAAGGTGGCACGTGGGACAGCCCTGTGGGAAAGCCTCGTGGGAAAGCCCTCGAGGAAAGCCACAGATCCGTTGATCCACTCGAAGGGAAGCGTGACACTGCTGCTACAGCTCGGGAGGAAAGCGCACGTGCATACCCCACTCGAGACGAGGACTGACTCCCCTGGGGAGACTCCAGAATTACCCCAAGATCCATGTCAGCAGTGGAGAGGAATACTCAGGTTCCGGCACGACTCCACACAAGGTCTTAGGCCCGGCATCGACGGGAGAGGAAACCCGAAGGCCCCGGAGCAACTCGCAAAGGGACTGGCCTTTCCTGAGGCCACCAGAGCAGGTCCCTGAGGTCCCCGTCGTAAGTCGAGAGCACCTGCCGCAACTCGAGAAAATCAGGAGGTTCTCCCCTCCAGGCGAGATGAGGCCCATTTCGCTGAGGCGTCTCGAGGCTATTCACACCTAACTCTGGAACTTCCAAAGGGTCCTTCACACCCTTGCTGCAACTCAAGAAGTTCCCCGACATACCCGTCTCCACTCGAGAGGAAGCACGAGAGTCCCCCACATCCAGATGAGCCCCGTTTCCGCCTCCTAGCTCGAGAGGAGGGATCCTTTCCCTGCGTGTCGGGAAAGAATTCCCGGCGTTTCCGTCGCATCTCAAGAGGAGGCACTCTCACAGGAAAGGCAGAGGAACTCCAGGGTGTTGCCACCATTCCCAGAGTCCTCCAGATGTCTCAGTCCATTCCAGGGAAACCTGTTTTCCCTGCACTGCCTCGACTTTCAAGCGAGATCGACTCACACCACGGTGGCACGTGGGACAGCCCTGTGGGAAAGCCTCGTGGGAAAGCCTCGGGAAAGCCACAGATCCCTTGATCCACGCGAAGGGAAGCGTGACACTGCTGCTACAGCTCGGAGGAAAGCACGTGCATGCCCCACTCGAGACGAGGACTGACTCCCCTGGGAGACTCCAGAAGTACCCCAAGATCCATGTCAGCACTGGAGAGGAATCCTCAGGTTCCGGCACCGACTCCACACAAGGTCTTTGCCCCGGCATCGACGGGAGAGGAATCCCGAGAGGCCCCGAGCAACTCGCATGGGACTGGCCTTTCCTGAGGCCACCAGAGCGGGTCCCTGAGGTCCCCGTCGTAAGTCGAGAGCACCTGCCGCAACTCGAGAAAATCCAGGAGGTTCTCCCCTCCAGGCGAGATGAGGCCCATTTCCGCTGAGGCGTCTCGAGGCTAATCACACCTAACTCTGGAACTTCCAAAGGGTCCTTCACACCCTTGCTGCAACTCAAGAAGTTCCCCGACATACCCGTCTCCACTCGAGAGGAAGCACGAGAGTCCCGCCCACATCCAGAGGAGCCCCGTTTCCGCCTCCTAGCTCGAGAGGAGGATCCTTTCCCTGCGTGTCGGGAAAGAATTCCCGGCGTTCCCGTCGCATCTCAAGAGGAGGCGCTCTCCACAGGAAAGGCGAGAGGAACTCCAGGGTCGTGCCACCATTCCCAGAGTCCCCCAGATGTCTCAGTCCATTCCAGGGAAACCTGTTTTCCCTGCACTGCCTCGACTTTCAAGCGAGGATCGACTCACACCACGGTGGCACGTGGGACAGCCCTGTGGGAAAGCCTCGGGAAAGTGGGAAAGCCTCGAGGGAAAGCCCTGATCCCTTGATCCACGCGAAGGGAAGCGTGACACTGCTGCTACAGCTCGGAGGAAAGCACGTGCATGCCCCCACTCGAGACGGACTGACTCCCCTGGGGAGACTCCAGAAGTACCCCAAGATCCATGTCAGCACTGGAGAGGAATCCTCAGGTTCCGGCACCGCACCACACAAGATCTTAGGCCCCGGCATCGACGGGAGAGGAATCCGAGAGGCCCCCGAGCAACTCGCATGGGGACTGGCCTTTCCTGAGGCCACCAGAGCGGGTCCCTGAGGTCCCCGTCGTAAGTCGAGAGCACCTGCCGCAACTCGAGAAAATCCAGGAGGTTCTCCCTCCAGGCGAGATGAGGCCCATTTCCGCTGAGGCGTCTCGAGGCTAATCACATCTAACATCTGGAACTTCCAAAGGGTCCTTCACACCCTTGCTGCAACTCAAGAAGTTCCCCGACATACCCGTCTCCACTCGAGAGGAAGCACGAGAGTCCCGCCCACATCCAGAGGAGCCCCGTTTCCGCCTCCTAGCTCGAGAGGAGGGATCCTTTCCCTGCGTGGTTGGAAAGAATTCCCGGCGTTTCCGTCGCATCTCAAGAGGAGGGCTCTCCACAGGAAAGGCGAGAGGAACTCCAGGGTCGTGCCACCATTCCCAGAGTCCCCAGATGTCTCAGTCCATTCCAGGGAAAAACCTTTTTTTCCTGCACTGCCTCGACTTTCAAGCGAGGATCGACTCACACCAC
>NW_017190802.1:0-11098 GCF_001704415.2 Capra hircus | reverse complement strand
GCAAGGGCAGGCCAGGCAAGGCCAAGGCCAAGGCCACCAAAGCGAAGCCCAAACCGTAACGCCTGACAAAAGGCAGAAGCCACTAGGCCCCTGTGCAGAGGAAGCCACTGAAGGCAGCAAGGCCACAGAGCTCCCCGACTCCCATTCCCACATGAAGATGTGAGGATAAAGGGCCTCATCCCAGCAAAGCACCCGCTCCACCACCCCAACCCGGCCCCGCCCCCCGCAGCACGCCCCCTGAAACAACACTGTCTTCCCAGAAAAGAGAACGGAGAAGCCATGTGTGTGCCAAAGGAGCAAGATGAACGAACGATGCCACGCCCTCCGAATTTGGGCACACCTGACGCCTCGGAACCCCGGGCCTGGCCGATGGGTCCCAGCCGTTCTCGGGTGGAGGGGGGTCAACACATTGGCCGAGAGCCCTTGCCCAGGCCACCCGCAAATCCCCTGAGATGTGATCCGACCACAGGGACCGAGGGCAAACGTACCGCTTGAGGTGCTGGAGGAGCCGGACGAAGCCATGGTGGGAGAGGCACACGGGCACGCTGCAGACTGCTGGCCGAGTGGGGGGACCCAGCAGCTCAGGACTCTGGAGAACGGGAGGCGTCTCCGCCACCATTGACGTCAATAGGGTTTGGGTGGGTAGATGGAGGGGTCCGCCCCTGGCCTCTTTCCAAGCAGAGACCCTGGACGGAGTCCCGTGGAGCGAGTGGGCTTTTCCCGGGCACGGCTGTGCCCTGGACCGCCAAGATCCCCGTTGGGGTGGGCGGGCAGTTCGGGCTTTGGTTTGTGGCCCTCCCTCGCAGCGGGGGGTGGGATTCAACCCCGAGTGGATCAATCAGGGGCCCTCAGCAGTGCCAAGGGAACTCACCGCCCAGGAAACGCCCCTAGGTCCCTTTGAATTGGCCACCAACGCCCCCTTTCCCAGCCTGCCTTGCTCTGGGATTTCCCGCCTTTTCACATTCCACAGGTCCCTGGGCCTCGACTGTCCCCCGCTGGCTCCTCCGAGGCATTCCGGGACACAGACGCTCTCTCCAGCGCTTCCACCTAGATGCCTCGCTGTCCTCGCCTCCGTTTGCCCCCATGCCCCCTCCCCAACTCCTCCATGGGCTCTTGGCATCCTTTCCCTACAGCAGTCCCAGAGTGCCACCCGAGGGCTTTGAGTTGCCTGGAGCCCAAGGCTCCGGCCAGAGACCTGAGGGGCCAGCGTCTGGACTGGCAGCTAATGCCATTTGGGGCTTTTCTCACGTGGAGCCTGAGGCCCGCACCTCCGCGGGCAACCCCCAGCGCGAGTGCCCTGGAGACACCCGCCCAAGGGGACAGTGTATCCCCTACTGTGGGAAGGAGGTTCCTGTTTTCCCTGCACTGGTTCGACTTTCACGCCGAGGATCGACTCACACCATGGTGGCAAGTGGAATAGCCCTGTGGGAAAGCCTCATGGGAAAGACTCCAGGGAAAGCCACAGATTCCTTGATCCACGAGAAGGGAAGCGTGACACTGCTGCTACCGCTCGGGAGGAAAGCGCACGTGCATGACCCCACTCGAGCCGAGGACTGACGCAAGCTTGGGAGACTCCAGAAGTACGCCAAGATCCATGTCAGCACTGGAGAGGAATCCTCAGGTTCCGGTCCCGACTCCACACAAGGTCTTAGGCCCCGGCATCGACGGGAGAGGAATCCTGAGAGGCCCCTAGTACCTCGCATGGGGACTGGCCTTTCCTGAGGTCACCAGAGCGGGTCCCTGAGGTCTCCGTCGTAACTCGAGAGCACCTGCCACAACTCGAGAAAATCCAGGAGGTTCTCCCCTGCAGGCGAGATGAGGCCCGTTTCCACTGAGGTGTCTCGAGGCTAATCACACGTGAACTTTGGAACTTCTAAAGAGTCTTTCACAGTCATGCTGCAACTCAAGAAGTTCCCCGACATACCCGTCTCCACTCAAGAGGAAGCACGAGGGTCCCGGCCACATCCAGAGGAGCTCCGTTTCCGGCTCGTAGCTCGAGATGAGGGATCCTTTCCCTACTTGGTCAGGAAAGAATTTCCGGCATTCCCATCGCATCTCAAGAGGAGGCGCTCTCCAAAGGAAAGGGGAGAGGAACTGCAGGGTCGTGCCACCATTCCAAGACTCCCCCAGATGTCTCAGTCCATTCCATAGGAACCTGTTTTCCCTGCACTGCCTCGGCTTTCACGCCGAGGATCGATTCACACCACCGAGACACGTGGGACAGCCCTGTGGAGAGCCTCGTGGGAAAGACTCGAGGGAAAGTCACAGATCCCTTGGTCCACGCAAGCAGAAGCGTGACACTGCTGCTACAGCATGGGAGGAAAGGGCACGCTCATGCCCCCCACTCGAGACGAGGCCTGAATCCCCTGGGGAGACTCCAGAGGTAGCCCAAGATCCATGTCAGCACTGGAAAGGAATCCTCAGGTTCCGGTACCGACTGCACACAAGGTCTTAGGCCCCGACATCGACAGGAGAGGAATCCCGAGAAGCCCCCGAGCAACTCGCATGGGGACTGGCCTTTCCTCAGGCCACCAAAGCGGGTCCTTGAGGTCCAGGTCGTAAGTCGAGAGCACCTGCCGCAACTCGAGAATATCCAGGAGGTTCTCCCCTCCAGGTGAGCTGAGGCCCATTTCCGCTAAGGCGTCACGAGGCTAATCACACCTAAACTTTCGAACTTCCAAAGAGTCCTTCACACCCTTGCTTCAACTCAAGAAGTTCCCCGACATACCCGTCTCCACTTGAGAGGAAGCACAAGAATCCCCCCCATATCCAGTGGAGCCCCTTTTCTGCCTCATAGCTCGAGAGGAGGGATCCTTTCAGTGCATGGTCGGGAAAGAATTCCCGCGTTCCCGTCGCATCTCAAGAGGAGGCGCTCTCCACAGGAAAGGCGAGAGGAACTCCAGGGTCATGCCACCATTCCCAGAGTCCCCCATATGTCTCAGTCCATTCCAGGGAAACCTGTTTTCCTGGCACTGCCTCCACTTTCAAGCCGAGGATCGACTCACACCACGGTTGCACGAGGGAAAGCCCTGTGGGAAAGCCTCGTGGAAAGCCTCGTGGGAAACGCTCGAGGGAAAGCCACTGATCCCTTGATCCACACGAAGGGAAGCGTGACACTGCTGCTACAGCTCTGGAGGAAAGCACACGTGCAAGCCCCCCCTCGAGACGAGGACTGACTCCCCTGGGGAGACTCCAGAAGTACCCCAAGATCCATGTCAGCACTGGAGAGGAATCCTCAGGTTCCGGCACCGACACGACACAAGGTCTTAGGGCCCGGCATCGATGGGAGAGGAATTCCGAAAGGCCCCTGAGCAACTCGCATGGGTACTGGCCTTTCCTGAGGCCACCAGAGCGGGTCCCTGAGGTCCCCGTCCTAAGTCGAGAGCACCTGCCGCAACTCGAGAAAATCCAGGAGGTTCTCCCTCCAGGCGAGATGAGGCCCTTTTCCGCTGAGATGTCTCGAGTCTAATCACACCTAAACTCGGGAACTTCGAAAGGGTCCTTCACACCTTTGCTTCAACTCAAGAAGTTCCCCGACATACCCGTCTCCACTCGAGAGGAAGCACGAGAGTCCAGCCCACATTCAGATGAGCCGTGTTTCCGCCTCCTAGCTCGAGAGGAGGGATCCTTTCCCTGCGTGTCCGGTCAAGAATTCCCGGCGTTCCCGTCGCATCTCAAGAGGAGGGGCTCTAAACAGTAAAGGTGAGAGGAACTCCAGGTCGTGCCACCATTCCCTGAATGCCCCGGATGTCTCAGTCCATTCCAGGGAAACCTGTTTTCCCTGCACTGCCTGGACTTTCAATCCGAGGATAGAGTCACACCACGGTGGCACGTGGGAGAGCCCTGTGGGAAAGCCTCGAGGGAAAGCCTCGTGGGAAAGCCTCGAGGTAAAGCCACAGATCCCTTGATCCACGTGAAGGGAAGCGTGACACTGCTGATAGAGCTTGGAAGGTAAGCGCACGGGCATGCCCCACACGAGACGAGGACTGACTCCCAGGGGAGACTCCAGAAGTACCCCAAGATCCATGTCAGCACTGGAGAGGAAATCCTCAGGTTCCAGCACCGACTCCACACAAGGTCTTAGGCCCTGGCATCGATGGGAGAGGAATACCGAGAGCCCCGAGCAACTCGCATGGGGACTGGTTTCCTGAGGCCACCAGAGCGGGTCCCTGAGGTCCCCGTCATAAGTCGAGAGCACCTGCCGCTACTCGAGAAAATCCAGGAGGTTCTCCCCTCCAGGCGAGATGAGGCCCATTTCCGCTGAGGCGTCTCGAGGCTAATCACACCTAACCTCTGGAACTTCCAAAGGGTCCTTCACACCCTTGCTGCAACTCAAGAAGTTCCCCGACATACCCGTCTCCACTCGAAAGGAATCACGAGAGTCCCGCCCTCATCCAGAGAAGCCCCGTTTCCGCCTCCCAGATCGAGAGGAGGGATCCTTTCCCTGCGTGGTCGGGAAAGAATTCCCGGCGTTCCCGTGGCATCTCAAGAAGAGGCGCTCTCCACAGGAAAGGCGAGAGGAACTCCAGGGTCGTGCCACCATTCCCAGAATCCCCCAGATGTCTCAGTTCATTCCAGGGAAACCTGTTTTCCCTGTACTGCCTCGACTTTCAAGCCGAGGATCGACTCACACCACGGTGGCACGTGACAGAAAGCCTTGCGGGAAAGCCTGTGGGAAAGCCTCGAGGGAAAGCCTCAAGGGAAAGCCACAGATCCCTTGATCCACGCGAAGGGAGCATGACACTGCTGCTACAGCTCGGGAGGAAAGCGCACGTGCATGCCCCCACTCGCGACGAAGACTGACTCCCCTGGGGAGACTTCAGAAGTACCCCAAGATCCATGTCAGCACTGGAGAGGAATCCTCAGCTTCCGGCACCGACTCCACACAAGGTCTTATGCCGGGGTCCAGCCCCGGTGGATCCAGGGAATTCGAACGGTGAACGGCGTTGGCGTGGAAAGACTTGTTTATTTATTAATGTAAGATTAGATTAGGAAACTATAGTGTAGTAAGAAGATTAAGTGGAGAAGAGGGCTGAATAGCTTGGTTTACGCGGAAGGCCAATAAAATTCCAGACAAGGAATTTGCACCACCTACGTTGGGCCACCGGCGCCCGCTTGAATATCTAAGGGTGCCTCGCCTTAAGCTCCCTTTCGTGCGGGTCTTAACAGCCGGGGCAAGTAAGTAGACCTGGCGAGCCTCCGCACTCCAGGTGGAGATTCAGCCTGAAGTTAAAGTAAAGAGCAGAGAGAAGGAAAGGTAGAGAAGAAGAAAGAGAGAGAAAGACACGGGGGGAGCCAGAGTCCCAAGAAACCAGGCTGAGAGACTAGTTCGAGAAGCTGGTCCGAGAAACTGGCCCCCGGCCCCTGGCCTCCTCCTTTATTGTTCAGAAGGCCTTTTATACTTTTGATAAAACATGGAGATCAATGGATAACACAAAATTATGTAGCGTTCACAACCCAGATTCTTTCTGTATATCATTTTGTATACAAAAGGTCTCAGGTGATTTACATTATCTTCTGGCCAAGAGGCTTGTTACCACTTTTTGGCTCTCTTCCTTAATGAATGTTAATTTTGTTTCCCCTGAAGTGTTTTTCTTTAATCTGCATCTCCTTAAAGCATTAAAGTTACATCTCTATAGAACAAAGGTGCAGTGGGTTATAACAAAGAAGGTACTTAACTCAAAGATCTAATGTTGCTAATACCAGGTCTACTACTTGTTTTTCTATATACCAACTATATCTAAAAATAAAGGATATGAAAATTTGGCAGCAAGCATTGACCCAAAAAATGAAACTTTTAATCAGTCCTATTCTAAAGCTTTTGACTCCTCGGAAGCTCCTGCATTCCTAGGATGTTTTAAGCTTCCTGTGCCTCCTGCGGTCAGGAGGCCTCAAACAATCACAAGCGCAGCTGTACGAGTCCTACAGGCAGGCTAGAAAGCCATCAGAGGGTTTTTGGATTGAAACACTCTTTCAAATGCAGAAGACTAACGCCCTGAATTGACTTTTTCCAGAAAAGGTCAGAAGAGTGAAAAAGCAGAGCACAAAAACCGGCAGATTTTTGTTGGGGTACATGCTTAAAAATTTCCAGAGGGGTTCCTGAAGTCTGAGCACGCCTTGCTTATGTCAGCTTCCTTCCTCATAAACTTGTCACGGGCGGGCTTCCTCACACTGGCTCCCGGCAGGCTTAGGCCCCGGCATCGAAGGGAGAGGAATCCCGAGAGGCCCCGAGCAACTCGCATGGGGACTGGCCTTTCCTGAGGCCACCAGAGCGGGTCCCTGAGGTCCCCGTCATAAGTCGAGAGCACCTGCCGCTACTCGAGAAAATCCAGGAGGTTCTCCCCTCCAGGCGAGATGAGGCCCATTTCCGCTGAGGCGTCTCGAGGCTAATCACACCTAACCTCTGGAACTTCCAAAGGGTCCTTCACACCCTTGCTGCAACTCAAGAAGTTCCCCGACATACCCGTCTCCACTCGAGAGGAAGCACGAGAGTCCCGCCCTCATCCAGAGGAGCCCCGTTTCCGCCTCCTAGCTCGAGAGGAGGGATCCTTCCCATGCGTGGTCGGGAGAGAATTCCCAGGGTTTCCGTCGCATCTCAAGAGGAGGCGCTCTCCACAGGAAAGGCGAGAGGAACTCCAGGGTCGTGCCACCATTCCCAGAGTCCCCCAGATGTCTCAGTCCATTCCAGGGAAACCTGTTTTCCCTGCACTGCCTCGACTTTCAAGCCGAGGATCGACTCACACCACGGTGGCACGTGGGACAGCCCTGTGGGAAACCTCCTGGGCAAGCCTCGAGTGAAAGCCACAGATCCCTTGATCCACGTGAAGGGAAGCGTGACACTGCTGCTACAGCTCGAGAGGAAATCCCACGTGCATGCCCCCATTCGAGACGAGGACTGACTCCCCTGGGGAGACTCCAGAAGAACCCCAAATCCATGTCAGCACTGGAGAGGAATCCTCAGGTGCCGGCAGCGACTCCACAAAAGGTCTTAGGCCCGGCATCGACTGGAGAGGAATCCCGAGAGGCCCCCGAAAAACTCGCATGGGGACTGGCCTTTCCTGAGACCACCAGAGCGGTCGCTGAGGTCCCCGTCGTAAGTCGAGAGCACCTGCCACAACTCGAGAAAATCCAGGAGGTTCTCCCCTCCAGGCCAGATGAGGCCCGTTTCCGCTGAGGCGTCTCGAGGCTAATCACACCTAACCTCTGGAACTTCCAAAGGGTCCTTCACACCCTTGCTGCAACTCAAGAAGTTCCCCGACATACCCGTCTCCACTCGAGAGGAATCACGAGAGTCCCACATTCATCCAGAGGAGCCCCGTTTCCGCCTCCTAGCCTGAGAGGAGGGATCCTTTCCCTGCGTGGTCTGGAAAGAATTCCCGGAGTTCCCGTCGCATCTCAAAAGGAGGCGCTCTCCACAGGAAATGCGAGAGGAACTCCTGGGTCGAGCCACATTCCCAGAATCCCCCAGATGTCTCAGTCCATTCCAGGGAAACCTGTTTTCCCTGCACTGCGTCGACTTTCAAGCCGAGGATTGACTCACACCACGGTGGCACGTGGGACAGCCCTGTGGGATAGCCTCGTGGAAAGCCTCGTGGGAAAGCCTCCTTGAAAAGCCACAGATCCCTTGATCCAGGCGAATGGAAGCGCGACACTGCTGCTACAGCTCGGGAGGAAAGCGCACGTGCATGCCCCCACTCGAGACGAGGACTGACTCCACTGGCGAGACTCCAGAAGTACCCCAAGATCCATGTCAGCACTGGAGAGGAATCCTCAGGTTCCGGCACCGACTCCACACAAGATCTTAGGCCCCGGCATCGACGAGAGAGGAATCCCGAGAGGCCCCGAGCAACTCGCATGGGGACTGGCCTTTCCTGAGGCCACCAGAGTTGGTCCCTGAGGTCCCCGTCCTAAGTCGAGAGCACCTGCCGCAACTCGAGAAAATTCAGGAGGTTCTCCCCTCCAGGCGAGATGAGGCCCATTTCTGCTGAGGCGTCTCGAGGCTAATCACACCTAACCTCTGGAGCTTCCAAAGGGTCCTTCACACCCTTGCTGCAACTCAAGAAGTTCCCCGATATACCCGTCTCCACTCGAGAGGAAGCACGAGAGTTCTGCCCACATCCAGAGGAGGCCCGTTTCCGCCTCCTTGGTCAAGCGGAGGGATCCTTTCCCTGCGTGGTCGGGAAAGAATTCCCGGCGTTCCCGTCGCGTCTCAAGAGGAGGCACTCTCCACAGGAAACGCGAGAGGAACTCCAGTGTCGTGACACCAGTCCCAGAGTCCCCAGATGTCTCAGTCCATTCCAGGGAAACCTGTTTTCCTTGCACTGCCTCGACTTTCAAGCCGAAGATCGACTCACACCACGGTGGCACGTGGACAGCCCACTGGGAAAGCCTCGTGGGAAAGCCTCGTGGGAAAGCCTCGAGGGAAAGCCACAGATCCCTTGATCCACGAGAAGGGAAGCATGACAGTGCTGCTACAGCTCGAGACGAGGACTGACTCCCCTGGGGAGACTGCAGAAATACCCCAAGATCCATTGCAGCACTGGAGAGGAATCCTCAGGTTCCGGCACCGATTCCACACAAAGTCTTAGGCCCGGCATCGACGGGAGAGGTTCCCGAGAAGCCCCGAGCAACTTACATGGGGACTGGCCTTTCATGAGGCCACCAGAGCGGGTCTCTGAGGTCCAAGTCGTAAGTCGAGAGCTCCTGCTGCAACTCGAGAAAATCCAGGAGGTTCTCCCCTCCAGGCGAGATGTGGCCCATATCCGATGAGGCATCTTGATGCTAATCAACAAGCGTCTGGAACTAACAAACGGGCCTTCAAACCCTAGCTGCAACTCAAGAAGTTCCCCGAAATACCCCTCTCCACTCGAGAGGAAGCACGAGATTCTTGCCCACATCCAGAGGAGCCCGTTTCAGCCTCATAGCTCGAGAGGAAGGATCCTTTCCCTGCGTTATCCGGAAAGAATTCCCGGCGTTCCCCTCGCATCTCAAGAGGAGGCGCAACCACAGGAATGGCGATAGGAACTCCAGGGTCTTGCCACCATTCCCAGAGTCCCCCAGATGTCTCAGGCCATTCCAGGGAAACCTGTTTCCCTTCACTGCCTCGACTTTCAAGCCGAGGATTGACTCACACCACGGTGGCACGTGGGACAGCCCTGTGGGAAAGCCTCGTGGGAAAGCCTCGTGTGAAAGCCTCAAGGGAAAGCCACATAATCCTTGATCCACCCGAAGGGAAGCGCGACAATGCTGCTACAGCTCGGAGGAAATCGCACGTGCATGCCCCCACTCGAGACGAGGACTGACTCCCCTGGGGAGACTCCAGAAGTACCCCAAGATCCATGTCAGCACTGGAGAGGAATCCTCAGGTTCCGGCACCCACTCCACACGAGATCGTAGGCCCCGGCATCGACGGGAGAGGAATCCCGAGAGGCCCGAGCAACTCGCATAGGGATTGGACTTTCCAAAGGCCACAAGAGCAGGTACCTGAGGTCCCCGTCGTAAGTCGAGAGCACCTATCGCAACTCGAGAAAATCCTGGAGGTTCTCCCTTCCAGGCGAGATGAGGCCCATTTCCACTGAGGCGTTTCGAGGCCAATCACACCTAACCTCTGGAACTTACAAAGGGTCCTTCACATCCTTACTGCAACTAAAAAAGTTCCCCGACATACCCGTCTCCACTCGAGAGGAAGCTCGAGAGTCCCGCCCACATCCAGAGGAGCCCCGTGTCCGCCTCCTAGCTCTAGAGGAGGGATCCTTTCCCTGCGTGTTCGGGAAAGAATTCCCGGCGTTCCGGTCGCATCTCAAGAGGAGGCTCTTTCGACAGGAAAGACGAGGGAACTCCAGGGTCGTGACACCATTACCTGAGTCCCACAGATGTCTCAGTCCATTCCAGGGAAATGTGTTTTCCCTGCACTGCCTCGACTTTCAAGCCGAGCATCGACTCACACCACGGTGGCACGTGGGACAGCCCTATGGGAAAGCCCCGTGGGAAAGCCTCGTGGTAAAGTCTCGAGGGAAAGCCACAGATCCCTTGATCCACGCGAAGGGAAGCGAGACTCTGCTGCTACAGCTCTGGAGGAAAGCGCACGTGCATGCCCCCACTCGGGACGAGGACTGACTCCCCTGGGGAGACTCCAGAAGTACCCCAAGATCCATGTCAGCACTGGACAGAAATCCTCAGGTTCCGGCACCGACTCCAAACAAGATCTTAGGCCCCGGCATCGACGAGAGAGGAATCCCGAGAGGCCCCCGAGCAACTCGCATGGGGACTGGCCTTTCCTGAGGCCACCAGAGTGACTCCCCAGGGAGTGGGTCCCTAGCAGTGTCATGCTTCCCTTCGCGTGGATCAAGGAATCTGTGGCTTTCCCTCGAGGCTTTCCCACGAGGCTTTCCCAGTGGGCTGTCCCACGTGCCACCGTGGTGTGAGTCGATCCTAGGCTTGAAAGTCAAGGCAGTGCAAGGAAAACAGGTTTCCCTGGAATGGACTGAGACATCTGTGGAACTCTGGGAATGGTGGCACGACACTGGAGTTCCTCTCGCGTTTCCTGTGGAGAGTGCCCGAGCAACTTGCATGGGACTGGCCTTTCATGAGGCCAACAGAGCGGGTCTCTGAGGTCCAAGTCGTAAGTCGAGAGCTCCTGCTGCAACTCGAGAAAATCCAGGAGGTTCTCCCCTCCAGGCGAGATGTGGCCCATATCCGATGAGGCGTCTCGAGGCTTATCAACAAGCGTCTGGAACTAACAAACGGGCCTTCAAACCCTAGCTGCAACTCAAGAAGTTCCCCGAAATACCCCTCTCCACTCGAGAGGAAGCACGAGAGTCCCGCCCACATCCAGAGTAGCCCCGTTACTGCCTCCTAGCTCGAGAGGAGGGATCCTTTCACTGAGTGGTCGGTCAAGTATTCCCGGAGTTCCCGACTCATCTCAAGAGGAGGCGCTATCCACAGGAAAGGCGAGAGGAACTCCCCGTGCACCCATTCCAGAGTCCCCCAGATGTCTCAGTCCATTCCAGGGAAACCTGTTTCCCTACACTGCCTCGACTTTCAGGACGAGGATCCACTCACACCACGGTGGCACTTGGCACAGCCCTTAGGGAAATCT
>NW_017190801.1:0-21823 GCF_001704415.2 Capra hircus | reverse complement strand
CTGTGTATGGGACAGGTGTAAAACATAGTTTACCGGTGGAGTGTAGTGAGATTTCAGTGAGTCTATATTCCTTTCCTCTCTACCTTCCCTTTCCTCTGATGGAGGGCTAAAGCTTTATGACCCAGTTTGCATTCAGAGCTTGTATTCACCAGAACAGGTGTTTTACTCTAGTTTTATACCATGCAGTTATTATAGAAGGTACTAAAGATTCTTAGACACAGAAAACTCAGAAATATTTTTTTTTCTTGATGAAGAGCCTTTTCACATTGTATACCATTTTTACTCCTCTCAAAATCTCCCTACACCTTGAACATTCTCCCTCTTAATTGGAAAATGGTAGATCTCCAATTTACTCAAACATTTTCTACAGGTATAATATTCATAAAAATGCATACAGGTTAGATGCATATTATTCAAATGTTTAGGGCATGACTACTTGATGTACAGTATAGTCTGATGAAAATTAAAATTGTTTGAGTTTATACATTCAACATTATAAGAAACATTTGGCTGATGAGGAGCTATCTATATTTAAACCCAATTATGATTTTTGTTTTATAACCACCCTTTACCATCATCTTTTAACTTGAGGATGAGGCTTTTAAATTTCAATTAAAATCAAGACTCCTCTGTCTCCAGTGAAATGCTCAATTCAGATAAAATTCATTAAGTAGCTACTGTAAGTGGTACTCTGCACCAATAGAATTAGATTGAATGCAGAATAACTCTGTTACTCTAATATCATTATTATTGTGAGACCAGTGGAAGATTCAGACTATTGAGGCAAATGTTTCCACAGAAAATGCAGTTGAACTGCAATTTTTTATCAATATATATTTTAGATTTTTGTCAATTTTATGACTAAGCTGAAAAATACAGAAAGGAAGTGACATATGGGGTTTACATAGGTTTTTTTTAATTATTGGAATATAGTTGATAGACAATTCACAATTTTCCAATGTTATACTCCATGAGTAAGTAGAGTATAACTGTAGTTATTATAAAATATTGACTATATTCTTGTGTTGTACAGTATATCCTTATAGTTTATTTTATACCTATTAGTTTGTACCTCTTAATTCCCTGCCTCTATATTGCTACTTCCCTCTTCCCACTCCCCACTGGTAACCAATAGTTCGTTCTCTGTGAATCTGCTTCTTTTTTGCTAAAGTCATACTGAATGGATAAAGATAATGTTATACACTCACACACTCATACACACACACACACACACAGACAATAGAATACTAATCAGACATAAAAAAAGAATGAAAATTTGCCATTTGCAGCAGCATGGGTGGACGTGAAGGTTATTATGTTAAGTAAAATAAATCAGACAGAGAAGACAAATACTGTATGATATTACTTACGTGTGGAATCTAAAAAATTACCTAAGTTTTTGAATCCCTAACTTTCTTTTCCTAGTCTCCCTGTGGCCTATATCATACATAAGTGGAAGAATGCTACTTAATATGATTGATGGAAATTTTAAAATAACTCTTTTCTCTCTTTTTAGAGCTGTGAAATACTGTGGTTTGTTGGTTGAAAGCAGATGGATTTAAAATAATTTTTTTTTGAGCTTGCAATTCAGTGAGGAGATACATTTCTCCTTTTGTTTGCTAAACAGTACATTTAAGGTGTGAATCGCATGTTGTGGAAATGTTCCTAAATGTGGGTGGAAAAATTCCAGACCCAGTTACACAAACATTAAACAAAATAGTTGCTCATTAAAATAACAACAATAATAATAAAAGTAGAATGACTCATTCTGCCAGGATAATTAACTGTTGATTATATTTCAGTGTTAAAGTTATTTCTTGGAGTGAATTTAGATTTCTTTTTTTCTTTTGTGCACTTTTAACTGTTAACCCAAAGCATTTATGTATAGTAGGAGAGGAAAAATGGTGTTTAAAAATAAAATTACATTTACAGGGCATCAATTGGGCAAAAACAACTTGATTGTAGACTTCTCCAGGGCAAGGAGAATGAACAATGCATCTTTATAACCTTTGTCAGAACTGTTAGTATATGTCTTTCTCATGAAGGATATTCAGAAAGAATGGTAAATGAGTGAATACATACATGCATGTATTAAATAAAAATTAACAGAGAAATTGAAGCTGGTTTAAATATTGAATTGCTTAAAAATAAGAATGTGGAATGGATAAAGATAACGTGGTATAGGGGCTTCCCTGGTGGCTCAGTGGTAAAGAATACACCTGTCAATGCAGGAGACATGGGTTTCACCCATGGTCTGGGAAGATCCTATATGCTGTGAAACAATTAAGCCCGTGTACCAAAACTATTGACCTGTGCTCTAGATCTCAGAAATGGAAACTACTGAGCCCACGTGCTCCAGCTACTGGAACCTGTGCACCACGCAGCCTGTGCTCCACAAGTGAAGCCACCTAGCAAGGAAGACTCAGTACAGCCATAAATAACTGAATAACCTTTCAAGGAAGGGGCTTTAGTCAGTGGGGTCAGATGCTGTTGATAGCCAAGTTAGATGAGCACAGAGACATGATCATTGGATTTAGCAACATGAAAGGTTGTTAGAAGCTTAAAAATATGTAGTTTACATGCACAATGGAATATTACACAGCCATAAGAGAGAAGGTGTGTGCATACTCAGTTGTTTAGTTGGTCTGACTCTTTGTGACCCCGTGGACTGTAGCCTTCCAGGCTCCTCTGTCCATGGGCTTTCCAGGCAAGAATATTGGAGTGGGTTGCCATTTCTTTCTGCAGGGGATCTTCCTGACCCAGAGATTGAATCCTTGCCTCCTGCTTGGCAGGCGGATTCTTTACCACTAAGCCACGTGAAAAACCATTCCCCTTATAGAAGTCATCTAAAATAGCCCAACACATAGAATTAGAGAGTAGAATGGTGTTTCCAGGGGCTGGAGGAACAAAAAAAAATGGAATTTTTTGTTCAGTGGTATTAAGGTTCAGTTAAGTTAGATGAACAAGTTCTAGAGATCTGTCCTACACCTTTGTGCTTATAGTTAACAATATTGTATTGCACATGTGAAAATTTGTTAAGAGGATAGATCTCATGATGTGTTTTTGCCAAAATTAAATAAAAATGAGAGGAGCAATATAAAACTTCTGTGGATCTGAGCTCATAGTTGATCTCAGAGAACAGCTTAATGGATGCCAAGAATTAAAGAAACCAGAGCTCTGTAGGTCATGAACACCCAGGAAATGAAGCCATCTGAAGTTCTCATCCACAGTTAGCTCTACATTCCTCACGTAAATGCTCATGTGGATCCATTCCCCAACTGGTGTTCACAGGACACTTTCCTCCAAGATAGTGACAAGAGAGCAATGTGGAAAGGGTTCCCTGCTTTCTAAGTTTAAAGACAGCAACCTAAATGCAGATAAACCAAAAGTACAGCTTTCTTTGTTACAGACTTCTAAAAGATTCTAATACACTAACATGAAATATGAATCTCAGAGAGGGGCTAGAGATAATCTCTTTCCATATTGCTTGAACATAGAATTTTTTGTCCGTGATATCTATTGGTTTGTGGTAGAATTGTTTGTGATGCATTACTTTGCCAACAAAGGTCCATCTAGTCAAAGCTATGGTTTTTCCGGGGAGTCATGTATGGATGTGAGAGTTGGACTATAAAGAAAGTTGAGTACCGAAGAATTGATGCTTTTGAACTGTGGTGTTGGAGAAGACTCTTGAGAGTCCCTTGGACTGCAAGGAGACCAAACCAGTCCATCCTAAAGGAAATTGGTCCTGAATATTCATTGGAAGGACTGATGCTGAAGCTGAAACTCCAATACTTTGGTCACCTGATCCAAAGAACTGACTCATTGGAAAAGACCCTGATGCTGGGAAAGATTGAAGTTGGGAGGAGAAGGAGACGATGGAGGATGAGCTGGTTGGATGGCATCACTGACTCAATGGACATGAGTTTGAGTAAATTCCAGGAGTTGGTGATGGACAGGGAAGCCTGGTGTGCTGCAGTCCATGGGGTTGCAAAGAGTCAGAAATGACTGAGCGACTGAACTGAGCTGTGATACATCTACTAATATCTCCTAAAATTAGATTTGAGTAGAATATAAACAACTGGTCTAGAATTTGGTTGCAAAACACTAGTCTAGAGAATTAGTGCTAAATTTAGCCATTTGGCAAATTCATCCATGTTTGCAAATGTCAGCAGGGTTAATTTATCTATTTGATATGTGAAATAACCAATCTAGTGAAAGAAGTTACAGTTGGCAGAATCATGGTGATGATGATGATTAAAGACAAACTTAATTGAATACTTGCCATATGCTTCAGTTCAGTTCAGTCACTCAGTTGTGTCTTCAAGGTTGGATCTCCTTGCAGTCCAAGGAACTCTCAAGAGTCTTCTCTAACATCACAGTTCAAAAGGATCAATTATTTCTTTTTTTCAATTGAAGTATAATTGTTTTATAATGTTGTATAGTTTCTGCTGTATAACAGTGAATTAGCTATGTGTATACATATATCCCCTCCCTTTTGAACTCCCCCCCATATCACCCTACTTGGTTGTCAATAAACTCACATTTTCATAATAATCTCAAAAATAACTTCTTTAGCTGGATTGTTCAGCTGTCATCAGTGATGACACGTTGCATTTGGTTTATAATATCTCTTTTAAAATTTTGATCTTGAACACTCTCCAATCCTCTTCTCTTCCTTATTCTGGCTTCCCTTCTGGACACCTCCCTCGAACCCCTGCCTGCCTTACTGACTTCTTGAAGAATTCAAGCCTATTTTCCTTTAGAGATGTCCCACTTTCTGGATTTGTCTGATTATTTCCTTTTATTTCTTTATCTTATTTTTGCTTTTCCTGTAAATGTAAATTATATCTATTTCAGAAAAAAAATTTTTTGAGCAGGATTGCTTTAGGCAACACTATTTATTTCATGATGCATCATATTAGGAGGCATTTAACACATACTTTTCCATAATTAACAGTGATTATATGATTGGTCAGTGGGTTCAGGTAGTGAAGGCTAGATTTCTCCATTATAAACTCTCATTCTCCATTTCATGTCTGGAAACATTATGGTTGATACTTTACATCTTGTGAGTATGCAATTTTCCAATAACTGTTTATTTATTTCTTTAAACATTCATCAGTGCTTTTTCTTGATTTATTTTATTGACATTTATTTTCTAATTCTTTAGTTTTTTAATTATTTAATTCTTTCTACATTTATTAATTACAATTCTTCTGTAAGGAAGCGCTATTTCTCAAACACTAGAGCTGTTTGGTTACCCTGAATTCTTGTAGCCATCATAAGGCAGGATAAACAATTGTTTCCATTTATGTATAATTGTTTAGAGAATGATTGATAGCATATGAGGATTTTTATGGTTTGTTTTGGCTTCTCTTTTTAAGTATAATTATAGAATTAAGAGTTGTAATATATTAATGTGTTCCAATAAGTTACACTTTTCTTAATATACAAATTGTCTTCATTGAATTGTCTCCTTTCAGGTATCAGCTTTATCCTTTTAATACAGTCCAATTAGTCTCTGAAAATTTTCTTGCTTTCAAACAAAAGATGTTCCAGTACATTTAGGACCTTCCCTTCTTTAGATTTGGAAATAACTGTTTCTCCAAAGAGCTCAGATTCTACTAATAGGAATGGTGCTTAGAAACCAAATTCTAGTCGCAGAATGACGTTCACTTTAGGTTCTCTTAATGAACCAAGTTAAATGTGTATAAATAAATTTATTTATCATCTATACATATATATATGAAAAAATAATAAAATCATGTCAATTTTAAGTTTTTACTCAATTTTTTTTTTGATTTTTACACTTGTGTCTCTGTCTCCACTTTCTCTTTATTTTGGAAATCCATGATTTCTAACTATGTTAATATAATCGTTGATCCACATTTCCCTATCATGTCTGTAAAACATTTCTAGATTACACTTAAAAAGTACTAAATGAATTTTATCTTTTTGTAAAATTTTTTGGTCCTTAGTATATATCTGACTTTGTACATTCAGTTTAAGAATTGCATTCTGAAGGGACCCAAATGATTACTCTGTGTTATTAGGGTAATTTTGTTATTGACTGTTTTTATTCTTTTATTAATATATAGAATATTTTCATAGCTTAAGAGCAAATTCTGTATGAAATGGGACTCTCAGGCAACTCTCATTTCCTTCTCTGTTGCCATCATGCCAACTCTCCCACCCCTACAGGTAGCATATTTTATTAGTTTTTGATTTATCCTTTCATTGATTCTTTTCCCAGCACAAGTCTACATACATACATATTATTTCTTCTATTTTCCTAGACAAAATGCAACCTAATAAATAATCTTCTTTATAGGCATAATTCATATATACTTTTTCAGGTTTACCTTTAGTACAGATTCCTAGAAATGGTTTTGCTGGTCAAAGGGTAAATGCATATGTAATTTTGTTAGATAGCACCAGATTTCCTTTGTTAGGGAAGATTTATACTCCTACCAGCTATGTCTGAGCATGACCCTTGTATCAATTTGTGTTGCATAAAATACTTCTCAATTTAAGACAACCACCATTTAATTTAATTAGCTCACAATCATGCAGATGAGTAATTTAGGTGAGGCACAGCTAAATAGATCTTCTGTTTTCTTGGGTGGGCTCTGTCATATTTCTGAGGTCAACTGCAGGTCAGCTTCTGAGACTGGTTGGCTTTTGTTTGGGTTGAAAGGAGGTGACCAAATCAAGTAACTCTCATCATCTAGAAAGTTAACCCAGGCATATTCACATGGCAGCTGGGCAGAGGACAAAGAGAACAAGTGAGAGCATGAAGTCTGCTTGAAGCTTAGGCTGGGCCTGACCTGGTGTTCATCTCCTGTATTCAGTTTGTCAAACTCAGTGGCACAAGGGCAGCCCAGATTAGGGGAAAGAACATAGGGAGAAGAATCATTGTGGATGGTTTTACAGTCTACCACATGCCAATACACTGTATTGTTATGATTATGGATTTCTGCCACTTTTTTTATAAGAACAGGCATTTTAGTGGATTTTAATTTGCATTTCTATTGTTAGTAATGAAGTGGAACATCTTTTTCTATGTACAATCTTTTCATATCTCTCATCCCTTTTTTATTTATTTATTTTTTTTTTTTTTTTTTTTTTATTTTTTTTAAATTTTAATTTTAATTTTATTTTACTTTACAATACTGTATTGGTTTTGCCATACATTGACATGAATCCACCACGGGTGTACATGCGTCCCTTTTTTAAAATCAAGTTGTTATTCTTTCCTGATTTTTAGGAGAATTTTTTTATATATTAGAAATTAGTTATTTATCTATACTATAAACTTCCTGGGTTGTTATACATTTTTCACCTTTATTAATAATATTCTATTTTCTGTGCTAAAGTTTAAGTATTTATATAGCTTATCATTACTTCCTCTATGGCTTCTGGATTTTTGATTCATAGTTATACAGATTTTCTCTATCTTCAGATTTTTAGCATGGTTTATCATGTTTCTTTTTAGGTCTATTCATTTTAGAACCAGCTTATATCCAAAGTTAACAGCTGTGCTAGAGTTTCTTATAACTCCATAAAGTAGTGAGGTATTTCAAGCTCATTCTCTGAAGGCAACTTCTTGTTGGAGAAAGTGCAGTGTAATTTTTTTTCTGCAGGTTGCTGAGAAGAAGAGAGGCAAATAATAGAGTAACCTTGATCCAAAACACAGATTTCCTTCCAAAAGCTTCCTTGCGGTATTTGTTACTTGAGACGCAGAACATCAGTTCCCCTAGAAACAATGGCAAAAATGATGATGTGGTTTTCTTGCATCACACCAACTTTATTTTACCTGCATGATAGAATGAACCACACTGTGCTTTGAGCTCTATTACCTATTCTGATTCCCATCTCCAGACCTGAAGAAGCAGGGGGAAGATATACCATTAACAGTGCCTTGTGAGAGCTGGAGTGTGGACTCTAGGCCACCCAAAGGAGTTGAGGTTGTAAAGAAGTATGACCACTGCTATAATGCAGTGCTGGAGCAAGAGAAGAGCATGGGAGAGGAAGTGGCTCAGTCCCTTTCTTGATATTGTCACACCCAAGTGGAATTGAGAGGGCACAAATCCCAAGTGATTGGGTCCATAAAGGTCAAGGCCTATGACATAGAGAAAGGAAGAAGGCTGGACACAAACAGAATTCCCATACAGTTAGAGACTGCAGCAGTCAGGGTGAGAATTTCAGTGTACCAGGATCTATATACCATTATAAACGGTAGGATATTTCATGGTTTGAATTGGCTCCCTAATCTTTACTTCTAGGGTAGGAAGTTCTCCAGGCCATCTGTGTATTCTTATTGCTTAATTCAGTTTTTAAAACATGAAGAGTTTAAAACATGGGAAGGATTGAGGGCAGGAGGAGCAGGGGGTGACAGAGGATGAGATGGTTGGATGGCATCATCGACTCAATGGGCATGAGTTTGAGCAACCTCTAGGAGACAGTGAAGGACAGGTTAGCCTGGCATGCTGCACCTATGGGGTCATAAATAATGGACATGACTGAGTGACTGAACGACAACGGAAAACATGAAGGAAGAGTGAGCAGTAACTGACCGAATGCCAGCTTTCCTCTCCAGTGTTTCTCCTTTTCACTTTTTTGGAAACGTTTTGGAGTTTAAAAAGCTCTGTGTTCAACTGCTGGCTCCTACTTATTAGTTTTGTGAACTTGGGTACATTTTTTTTTTTCTTTAAAATTTTTATTGCACTCACACTGTTGATTTACAATGTTGTATTAGTTTCAGGTGTGCAGGGATGTGATTCAGTTATACATACGCATATATTCATTCTGCTTCAGATTCTTTTCCCATTTAGGTTATTCAGGATATTGAGTAGAGTTCCCTGTGCTACAGAGTAGTTCCTTATTAGTTATCTATTTTATTATAGTTCATTTCAGTTCAGTTGCTCAATTGTGTCTGACTCTTTGTGACCCCTTGAACCAAACGCTGTCCTTCACCAGCTCCCGGAGTCCACTCAAACCCATGTCCATCGAGTTGATGATGCCATCCAGCCATCTCATCCTCTGTCATCCCTTTTCCTCCTGCCTTCAATCTTTCCCAGCATCAGGGTCTTTTCCAATGAGTCAGCTTTTCACATCAGGTGGCCAAAGTATTGGAGTTTCAGCTTCAACATCAGTCCTTCCAATGAACACCCAGGACTGATCTCCTTTAGGATGCACTGGCTGGATCTCCTTGCAGTCCGTGGGATTCTCATGAGTCTTCTCCAACACCACAAATCAAAAGCATCAATTCTTTGGTGGCTCAGCTTTCTTTACAGTCCAACTTTCACACATCCATACATGACCACTGGAAAAACCATAGCCTTGACTAGATGGACCTTTGTTGGCAAAGTAATGTCTGCTGCTTTTTAATGCTGTCTAGGTTGGTCATAACTTTCCTTCCAAGGCGTAAGAGTCTTTTAATTTCATGGCTGCAGTCACCATCTGCAGTGATTTTGGAGCCCAGAAAAATAAAGTCAGCCACTGTTTCCACTGTTTCCCCTTCTATTTGCCATGAAGTGATGAGACCAGATGCCATGATCTTCGTTTTCTGAATGTTGAGCTTTATTATAGTAGTATATATTTATTAACCCTAATCTCCTAATTAATTACTTGCCCTCATGTTTCCCCTCTTTAACAATAACTTTGATTTTTTGAGAGCTGTGGGCTTATTTCTGTTTTGTAAATAAGTTCATTAGTATAATTTTTGCTGGATTCCACATAAACGTGAAATCATATTATATGCCTTTTTCTTACCTCAGTTAGTATGGTAATCTATAGTCCATCCATGTTGCTGTAAATGATATTTTGTCCTTTTCATGGCTGAGTAATATTCCATTGTATATATGTACCACTTCTTCAGCCATTCCTCAATCAACGGACATTTAGGTTGCTTACATGTCTTGGCAATTGTAAATGGTACTGCAGTTCTTAAACTCTCTAAGTCACATTGCTTTGTCTGCAGAACAGAGATACTAAACAAATAAATGTCCTCTAAGCATTCTTTTTTTTTTCCTTTTTTTTCTTTATTTTTTTATTCAGACATAGACTGGCGATTCAATTCTTACATGATAGTATACATGTTAGAATGCCATTCTCCAAATCATCCCACCCTCTCCTCTCCCTCTGAGTCCAAAAGTCCGTTATACACATCTGTGTCTTTTTTCCTGTCTTGCATACAGGGTCGTCATTGCCATCTTCCTAAATTCCATATATATGTGTTAGTATACTGTATTGGTGTTTTTCTTTCTGGCTTACTTCACTCTGTATAATCGGCTCCAGTTTCATCCATCTCATCAGAACTGATTCAAATGAATTCTTTTTAACGGCTGAGTAATACTCCATTGTGTATATGTACCACAGCTTTCTTATCCATTCATCTGCTGATGGACATCTAGGTTGTTTCCATGTCCTGGCTATTATAAACAGTGCTGCGATGAACATTGGGGTACATGTGTCTCTTTCAATTCTGGTTTCCTCGTGTGTATGCCCAGCAGTGGGATTGCTGGGTCATAAGGTAGTTCTATTTGCAATTTTTTAAGGAATCTCCACACTGTTCTCCATAGTGGCTGTACTAGTTTGCATTCCCACCAACAGTGTAGGAGGGTTCCCTTTTCTCCACACCCTCTCCAGCATTTATTGCTTGCAGATTTTTGGATCGCAGCATTCTGACTGGTGTGAAGTGGTACCTCATTGTGGTTTTGATTTGCATTTCTCTAATAATGAGTGATGTTGAGCATCTTTTCATGTGTTTGTTAGCCATCCGTATGTCTTCTTTGGAGAAATGTCTATTTAGTTCTTTGGCCCATTTTTTGATTGGGTCGTTTATTTTTCTGGAATTGAGCTGCATAAGTTGCTTGTATATTTTTGAGATTAGTTGTTTGTCAGTTGCTTCATTTGCTATTATTTTCTCCCATTCAGAAGGCTGTCTTTTCACCTTGCTTATATTTTCCTTTGTTGTGCAGAAGCTTTTAATTTTAATTAGATCCCATTTGTTTATTTTTGCTTTTATTTCCAGAATTCTGGGAGGTGGATCATAGAGGATCCTGCTGTGATTTATGTCTGAGAGTGTTTTGCCTATGTTCTCCTCTAGGAGTTTTATAGTTTCTGGTCTTACATTTAGATCTTTAATCCATTTTGAGTTTATTTTTGTGTGCGGTGTTAGAAAGTGATCTAGTTTCATTCTTTTACAAGTGGTTGACCAGTTTTCCCAGCACCACTTGTTAAAGAGATTGTCTTTACTCCATTGTATATTCTTGCCTCCTTTGTCAAAGATAAGGTGTCCATATGTGTGTGGATTTATCTCTGGGCTTTCTATTTTGTTCCATTGATCTATATGTCTGTCTTTGTGCCAGTACCATACTGTCTTGATGACTGTGGCTTTGTAGTAGAGCCTGAAGTCAGGCAAGTTGATTCCTCCAGTTCCATTCTTCTTTCTCAAGATTGCTTTGGCTATTCGAGGTTTTTTGTATTTCCATACAAATCTTGAAATTATTTGTTCTAGTTCTGTGAAAAATGTGGCTGGTAGCTTGATAGGGATTGCATTGAATTTGTAAATTGCTTTGGGTAGTATACTCATTTTCACTATATTGATTCTTCCGATCCATGAACATGGTATATTTCTCCATCTATTAGTGTCCTCTTTGATTTCTTTCATCAGTGTTTTATAGTTTTCTATATATAGGTCTTTAGTTTCTTTAGGTAGATATATTCCTAAGTATTTTATTCTTTTCGTTGCAATGGTGAATGGAATTGTTTCCTTAATTTCTTTTTCTACTTTCTCATTATTCGTGTATAGGAATGCAAGGGATTTCTGTGTGTTGATTTTATATCCTGCAACTTTACTATATTCATTGATTAGCTCTAGTAATTTTCTGGTGGAGTCTTTAGGGTTTTCCATGTAGAGGATCATGTCATCTGCAAACAGTGAGAGTTTTACTTCTTCTTTTCCAATTTGGATTCCTTTTATTTCTTTTTCTGCTCTGATTGCTGTGGCCAAAACTTCCAGAACTATGTTGAATAGTAGCGGTGAAAGTGGACACCCTTGTCTTGTTCCTGACTTTAGGGGAAATGCTTTCAATTTTTCACCATTGAGGATAATGTTTGCTGTGGGTTTGTCATATATAGCTTTTATTATGTTGAGGTATGTTCCTTCTATTCCTGCTTTCTGGAGAGTTTTTATCATAAATGGATGTTGAATTTTGTCAAAGGCCTTCTCTGCATCTATTGAGATAATCATATGGTTTTATTTTTCAATTTGTTAATGTGGTGAATTACATTGATTGATTTGCGATATTGAAGAATCCTTGCATCCCTGGGATAAAGCCCACTTGGTCATGGTGTATGATCTTTTTAATGTGTTGTTGGATTCTGATTGCTAGAATTTTGTTGAGGATTTTTGCATCTATGTTCATCAGTGATATTGGCCTGTAGTTTTCTTTTTTGTGACATCTTTGTCAGGTTTTGGTATTAGGGTGATGGTGGCCTCATAGAATGAGTTTGGAAGTTTACCTTCCTCTGCAATTTTCTGGAAGAGTTTGAGGAGGATAGGTGTTAGCTCTTCTCGAAATTTTTGGTAGAATTCAGCTGTGAAGCCGTCTGGACCTGGGCTTTTGTTTGCTGGAAGATTTCTGATTACAGTTTCAATTTCCGCTTGTGATGGGTCTGTTAAGATTTTCTATTTCTTCCTGGTTCAGTTTTGGAAAATTGTACTTTTCTAAGAATTTGTCCATTTCTTCCACGTTGTCCATTTTATTGGCATACAATGCTGATAGTAGTCTCTTATGATCCTTTGTATTTCTGTGTTGTCTGTTGTGATCTCTCCATTTTCATTTCTAATTTTATTGATTTGATTTTTCTCTCTTTGCTTCTTGATGAGTCTGGCTAATGGTTTGTCAATTTTATTTATCCTTTCAAAGAACCAGCTTTTGGCTTTGTTGATTTTTGCTATGGTCTCTTTTGTTTTTTGCATTTATTTCTGCCCTAATTTTTAAGATTTCTTTCCTTCTACTAAAGCCCTCACATTAGCAAAAATTGAAACTTAGCCAGACTCATCAAGAATCAAATCAATAAAATTAGAAATGAAAATGGAGAGATCACAACAGACAACACAGAAATACAAAGGATCATAAGAGACTACTATCAGCAATGCCAATAAAGGACAACGTGGAAGAAATGGACAAATTCTTAGAAAAGTACAATTTTCCAAAACTGAACCAGGAAGAAATAGAAAATCTTAACAGACCCATCACAAGCACGGAAATTGAAACTGTAATCAGAAATCTTCCAGCAAACAAAAGCCCAGGTCCAGACGGCTTCACAGCTGAATTCTACCAAAAATTTCGAGAAGAGCTAACACCTATCCTCCTCAAACTCTTCCAGAAAATTGCAGAGGAAGGTAAACTTCCAAACTCATTCTATGAGGCCACCATCACCCTAATACCAAAACCTGACAAGATGTCACAAAAAAAGAAAACTACAGGCCAATATCACTGATGAACATAGATGCAAAAATCCTCAAAAAAATTCTAGCAATCAGAATCCAACAACACATTAAAAAGATCATACACCATGACCAAGTGGGCTTTATCCCAGGGATGCAAGGATTCTTCAATATCCGCAAATCAATCAATGTAATTCACCACATTAACAAATTGAAAAATAAAAACCATATGATTATCTCAATAGATGCAGAGAAGGCCTTTGACAAAATTCAACATCCATTTATGATAAAAACTCTCCAGAAAGCAGGAATAGAAGGAACATACCTCAACATAATAAAAGCTATATATGACAAACCCACAGCAAACATTATCCTCAATGGTGAAAAATTGAAAGCATTTCCCCTAAAGTCAGGAACAAGACAAGGGTGCCACTTTCACCGCTACTATTCAACATAGTTCTGGAAGTTTTGGCCACAGCAATCAGAGCAGAAAAAGAAATAAAAGGAATCCAAATTGGAAAAGAAGAAGTAAAACTCTCACTGTTTGCAGATGACATGATCCTCTACATGGAAAACCCTAAAGACTCCACCAGAAAATTACTAGAGCTAATCAATGAATATAGTAAAGTTGCAGGATATAAAATCAACACACAGAAATCCCTTGCATTCCTATACACGAATAATGAGAAAGTAGAAAAAGAAATTAAGGAAACAATTCCATTCACCATTGCAACGAAAAGAATAAAATACTTAGGAATATATCTACCTAAAGAAACTAAAGACCTATATATAGAAAACTATAAAACTGATGAAAGAAATCAAAGAGGACACTAATAGATGGAGAAAATTACCATGTTCATGGATCGGAAGAATCAATATAGTGAAAATGAGTATACTACCCAAAGCAATTTACAAATTCAATGCAATCCCTATCAAGCTACCAGCACATTTTTCACAGAACTAGAACAAATAATTTCAAGATTTGTATGGAAATACAAAAGCCTCGAATAGCCAAAGCAATCTTGAGAAAGAAGAATGGAACTGGAGGAATCAACTTGCCTGACTTCAGGCTCTACTACAAAGCCACAGTCATCAAGACAGTATGGTACTGGCACAAAGACAGACATATAGATCAATGGAACAAAATAGAAAGCCCAGAGATAAATCCACACACATATGGACACCTTATCTTTGACAAAGGAGGCAAGAATATACAATGGAGTAAAGACAATCTCTTTAACAAGTGGTGGCTGGGAAAACTGGTCAACCACTTGTAAAAGAATGAAACTAGATCACTTTCTAACACCCATACACAAAAATAAACTCAAAATGGATTAAAGATCTAAATGTAAGACCAGAAACTATAAAACTCCTAGAGGAGAACATAGGCAAAACACTCTCAGACATAAATCACAGCAGGATCCTCTATGATCCACCTCCCAGAATTCTGGAAATAAAAAGCAAAAATAAACAAATGGGATCTAATTAAAATTAAAAGCTTCTGCACAACAAAGGAAAATATAAGCAAGGTGAAAAGACAGCCTTCTGAATGGGAGAAAATAATAGCAAATGAAGCAACTGACAAACAACTAATCTCAAAAATATACAAGCAACTTATGCAGCTCAATTCCAGAAAAATAAACGACCCAATCAAAAAATGGGCCAAAGAACTAAATAGACATTTCTCCAAAGAAGACATACGGATGGCTAACAAACACATGAAAAGATGCTCAACATCACTCATTATTAGAGAAATGCAAATCAAAACCACAATGAGGTACCACTTCACACCAGTCAGAATGGCTGCGATCCAAAAATCTGCAAGCAATAAATGCTGGAGAGGGTGTGGAGAAAAGGGAACCTCCTACACTGTTGGTGGGAATGCAAACTAGTACAGCCACTATGGAGAACAGTGTGGAGATTCCTTAAAAAATTGCAAATAGAACTACCTTATGACCCAGCAATCCCACTGCTGGGCATACACACTGAGGAAACCAGAATTGAAAGAGACACATGTACCCCAATGTTCATCGCAGCACTGTTTATAATAGCCAGGACATGGAAACAACCTAGATGTCCATCAGCAGATGAATGGATAAGAAAGCTGTGGTACATATACACAATGGAGTATTACTCAGCCGTTAAAAAGAATTCATTTGAATCAGTTCTGATGAGATGGATGAAACTGGAGCCGATTATACAGAGTGAAGTAAGCCAGAAAGAAAAACACCAATACAGTATACTAACACATATATATGGAATTTAGGAAGATGGCAATGACGACCCTGTATGCAAGACAGGAAAAAAGACACAGATGTGTATAACGGACTTTTGGACTCAGAGGGAGAGGGAGAGGGTGGGATGATTTGGGAGAATGGCATTCTAACATGTATACTATCATGTAAGAATTAAATCGCCAGTCTATGTCTGAATAAAAAAATAAAAAAAAAAAAGAGAAAAAAAAAGAATGCTTAGAGGACATTTATTTGTTTAGTATCTCTGTTCTGCAGACAAAGCAATGTGACTTAGAGAGTTTAAGAACTGCAGTACCATTTACAATTGCCAAGACATGTAAGCAACCTAAATGTCCGTTGATTGAGGAATGGCTGAAGAAGTGGTACATATATACAATGGAATATTACTCAGCCATGAAAAGGACAAAATATCATTTACAGCAACATGGATGGACTATAGATTACCATACTAACTGAGGTAAGAAAAAGGCATATAATATGATTTCACGTTTATGTGGAATCCAGCAAAAATTATACTAATGAACTTATTTACAAAACAGAAATAAGCCCACAGCTCTCAAAAATCAAAGTTATTGTTAAAGAGGGGAAACATGAGGGCAAGTAATTAATTAGGAGATTAGGGTTAATAAATATATACTACTATAATAAAGCTCAACATTCAGAAAACGAAGATCATGGCATCTGGTCTCATCACTTCATGGCAAATAGAAGGGGAAACAGTGGAAACAGTGGCTGACTTTATTTTTCTGGGCTCCAAAATCACTGCAGATGGTGACTGCAGCCATGAAATTAAAAGACTCTTACGCCTTGGAAGGAAAGTTATGACCAACCTAGACAGCATATTAAAAAGCAGAGACATTACTTTGCCAACAAAGGTCCATCTAGTCAAGGCTATGGTTTTTCCAGTGGTCATGTATGGATGTGAAAGTTGGACTGTAAAGAAAGCTGAGCACCAAAGAATTGATGCTTTTGATTTGTGGTGTTGGAGAAGACTCATGAGAATCCCACGGACTGCAAGGAGATCCAGCCAGTGCATCCTAAAGGAGATCAGTCCTGGTGTTTCATTGGAAGGACTGATGTTGAAGCTGAAACTCCAATACTTTGGCCACCTGATGTGAAAAGCTGACTCATTGGAAAAGACCCTGATGCTGGGAAAGATTGAAGGCAGGAGGAAAAGGGGATGACAGAGGATGAGATGGCTGGATGGCATCATCAATCGATGGACATGGGTTTGAGTGGACTCCGGGAGCTGGTGAAGGACAGCGTGCTGTGGTTCAAGGGGTCACAAAGAGTCAGACACAATTGAGCAACTGAACTGAAATGAACTATAATAAAATAGATAACTAATAAGGAACTACTCTGTAGCACAGGGAACTCTACTCAATATCCTGAATAACCTAAATGGGAAAAGAATCTGAAGCAGAATGAATATATGCGTATGTATAACTGAATCACATCCCTGCACACCTGAAACTAATACAACATTGTAAATCAACAGTGTGAGTGCAATAAAAATTTTAAAGAAAGAAAAAAAATGTACCCAAGTTCACAAAACTAATAAGTAGGAGCCAGCAGTTGAACACAGAGCTTTTTAAACTCCAAAACGTTTCCAAAAAAGTGAAAAGGAGAAACACTGGAGAGGAAAGCTGGCATTCGTCAGTTACTGCTCACTCTTCCTTCATGTTTTCCGTTGTCGTTCAGTCACTCAGTCATGTCCATTATTTATGACCCCATAGGTGCAGCATGCCAGGCTAACCTGTCCTTCACTGTCTCCTAGAGGTTGCTCAAACTCATGCCCATTGAGTCGATGATGCCATCCAACCATCTCATCCTCTGTCACCCCCTGCTCCTCCTGCCCTCAATCCTTCCCATGTTTTAAACTCTTCATGTTTTAAAAAACTGAATTAAGCAATAAGAATACACAGATGGCCTGGAGAACTTCCTACCCTAGAAGTAAAGATTAGGGAGCCAATTCAAACCATGAAATATCCTACCGTTTATAATGGTATATAGATCCTGGTACACTGAAATTCTCACCCTGACTGCTGCAGTCTCTAACTGTATGGGAATTCTGTTTGTGTCCAGCCTTCTTCCTTTCTCTATGTCATAGGCCTTGACCTTTATGGACCCAATCACTTGGGATTTGTGCCCTCTCAATTCCACTTGGGTGTGACAATATCAGAGAAAGGGACTGAGCCACTTCCTCTCCCATGCTCTTCTCTTGCTCCAGCACTGCATTATAGCAGTGGTCATACTTCTTTACAACCTCAACTCCTTTGGGTGGCCTAGAGTCCACACTCCAGCTCTCACAAGGCACTGTTAATGGTATATCTTCCCCTGCTTCTTCAGGTCTGGAGATGGGAATCAGAATAGGTAATAGAGCTCAAAGCACAGTGTGGTTCATTCTATCATGCAGGTAAAATAAAGTTGGTGTGATGCAAGAAAAACCACATCATCATTTTTTGCCATTGTTTCTAGGGGAACTGATGGTTCTGCGTCTCAAGTAACAAATACCGCAAGGAAGCTTTTGGAAGGAAATCTGTGTTTTGGATCAAGGTTACTCTATTATTTGCCTCTCTTCTTCTCAGCAACCTGCAGAAAAAAATTACACTGCACTTTCTCCAACAAGAAGTTGCCTTCAGAGAATGAGCTTGAAATACCTCACTACTTTATGGAGTTATAAGAAACTCTAGCACAGGCTGTTAACTTTGGGATATAAGCTGGTTCTAAAATGAATAGACCTAAAAAGAAACATGATAAACCATGCTAAAAATCTGAAGATAGAGAAAATCTGTATAACTATGAATCAAAAATCCAGAAGCCATAGAGGAAGTAATGATAAGCTATATAAATACTTAAACTTTAGCACAGAAAATAGAATATTATTAATAAAGGTGAAAAATGTATAACAACCCAGGAAGTTTATAGTATAGATAAATAACTAATTTCTAATATATAAAAATTCTCCTAAAAATCAGGAAAGAATAACAACTTGATTTTAAAAAAAGGGACGCATGTACACCCGTGGTGGATTCATGTCAATGTATGGCAAAACCAATACAGTATTGTAAAGTAAAATAAAATTAAAATTAAAATTTTAAAAAAAATAAAAAAAAAAATAAAAAAAAAAATAAATAAATAAAAAAGGGATGAGAGATATGAAAAGATTGTACATAGAAAAAGATGTTCCACTTCATTACTAACAATAGAAATGCAAATTAAAATCCACTAAAATGCCTGTTCTTATAAAAAAAGTGGCAGAAATCCATAATCATAAACAATACAGTGTATTGGCATGTGGTAGACTGTAAAACCATCCACAATGATTCTTCTCCCTATGTTCTTTTCCCCTAATCTGGGCTGCCCTTGTGCCACTGAGTTTGACAAACTGAATACAGGAGATGAACACCAGGTCAGGCCCAGCCTAAGCTTCAAGCAGACTTCATGCTCTCACTTGTTCTCTTTGTCCTCTGCCCAGCTGCCATGTGAATATGCCTGGGTTAACTTTCTAGATGATGAGAGTTTACTTGATTTGGTCACCTCCTTTCAACCCAAACAAAAGCCAACCAGTCTCAGAAGCTGACCTGCAGTTGACCTCAGAAATATGACAGAGCCCACCCAAGAAAACAGAAGATCTATTTAGCTGTGCCTCACCTAAATTACTCATCTGCATGATTGTGAGCTAATTAAATTAAATGGTGGTTGTCTTAAATTGAGAAGTATTTTATGCAACACAAATTGATACAAGGGTCATGCTCAGACATAGCTGGTAGGAGTATAAATCTTCCCTAACAAAGGAAATCTGGTGCTATCTAACAAAATTACATATGCATTTTACCCTTTGACCAGCAAAACCATTTCTAGGAATCTGTACTAAAAGGTAAACCTGAAAAAGTATATATGAATTATGCCTATAAAGAAGATTATTTATTAGGTTGCATTTTGTCTAGGAAAATAGAAGAAATAATATGTATGTATGTAGACTTGTGCTGGGAAAAGAATCAATGAAAGGATAAATCAAAAACTAATAAAATATGCTACCTGTAGGAGGTGGGAGAGTTGGCATGATGGCAACAGAGAAGGAAATGAGAGTTGCCTGAGAGTCCCATTTCATACAGAATTTGCTCTTAAGCTATGAAAATATTCTATATATTAATAAAAGAATAAAAACAGTCAATAACAAAATTACCCTAATAACACAGAGTAATCATTTGGGGTCCCTTCAGAATGCAATTCTTAAACTGAATGTACAAAGTCAGATATATACTAAGGACCAAAAAATTTTACAAAAAGATAAAATTCATTTAGTACTTTTTAAGTGTAATCTAGAAATGTTTTACAGACATGATAGGGAAATGTGGATCAACGATTATATTAACATAGTTAGAAATCATGGATTTCCAAAATAAAGAGAAAGTGGAGACAGAGACACAAGTGTAAAAATCAAAAAAAAATTGAGTAAAAACTTAAAATTGACATGATTTTATTATTTTTCATATATATATGTATAGATGATAAATAAATTTATTTATACACATTTAACTTGGTTCATTAAGAGAACCTAAAGTGAACGTCATTCTGCGACTAGAATTTGGTTTCTAAGCACCATTCCTATTAGTAGAATCTGAGCTCTTTGGAGAAACAGTTATTTCCAAATCTAAAGAAGGGAAGGTCCTAAATGTACTGGAACATCTTTTGTTTGAAAGCAAGAAAATTTTCAGAGACTAATTGGACTGTATTAAAAGGATAAAGCTGATACCTGAAAGGAGACAATTCAATGAAGACAATTTGTATATTAAGAAAAGTGTAACTTATTGGAACACATTAATATATTACAACTCTTAATTCTATAATTATACTTAAAAAGAGAAGCCAAAACAAACCCATAAAAATCCTCATATGCTATCAATCATTCTCTAAACAATTATACATAAATGGAAACAATTGTTTATCCTGCCTTATGATGGCTACAAGAATTCAGGGTAACCAAACAGCTCTAGTGTTTTGAGAAATAGCGCTTCCTTACAGAAGAATTGTAATTAATAAATGTAGAAAGAATTAAATAATTAAAAAACTAAAGAATTAGAAAATAAATGTCAATAAAATAAATCAAGAAAAAGCACTGATGAATGTTTAAAGAAATAAATAAACAGTTATTGGAAAATTGCATACTCACAAGATGTAAAGTATCAACCATAATGTTTCCAGACATGAAATGGAGAATGAGAGTTTATAATGGAGAAATCTAGCCTTCACTACCTGAACCCACTGACCAATCATATAATCACTGTTAATTATGGAAAAGTATGTGTTAAATGCCTCCTAATATGATGCATCATGAAATAAATAGTGTTGCCTAAAGCAATCCTGCTCAAAAATTTTTTTTCTGAAATAGATATAATTTACATTTACAGGAAAAGCAAAAATAAGATAAAGAAATAAAAGGAAATAATCAGACAAATCCAGAAAGTGGGACATCTCTAAAGGAAAATAGGCTTGAATTCTTCAAGAAGTCAGTAAGGCAGGCAGGGGTTCGAGGGAGGTGTCCAGAAGGGAAGCCAGAATAAGGAAGAGAAGAGGATTGGAGAGTGTTCAAGATCAAAATTTTAAAAGAGATATTATAAACCAAATGCAACGTGTCATCACTGATGACAGCTGAACAATCCAGCTAAAGAAGTTATTTTTGAGATTATTATGAAAATGTGAGTTTATTGACAACCAAGTAGGGTGATATGGGGGGGGAGTTTCAAAAGGGAGGGGATATATGTATACACATAGCTAATTCACTGTTAATACAGCAGAAACTATACAACATTATAAAACAATTATACTTCAATTGAAAAAAAGAAATAATTGATCCTTTTGAACTGTGATGTTAGAGAAGACTCTTGAGAGTTCCTTGGACTGCAAGGAGATCAACCTTGAAGACACAACTGAGTGACTGAACTGAACTGAAGCATATGGCAAGTATTCAATTAAGTTTGTCTTTAATCATCATCATCACCATGATTCTGCCAACTGTAACTTCTTTCATAGATTGGTTATTTCAACATATCAAATAGATAAATTAACCCTGCTGACATTTGCAAACATGGATGAATTTGCCAAA
>NW_017190800.1:0-11099 GCF_001704415.2 Capra hircus | reverse complement strand
GGCGCGGGGCTGGCCGCTGCCTCTGTCCTCGCACCCTGCCCCTGACCCCAAGCTCACGCATGTGACCGCAGTTTCCTTCCCGGGCGGCCTGAGGTGACCCGGCCTGGACTCAATTTATCGCAATAGTGCGCGTGTGTGTTTTTGTACCTTTTAGTCACTGAATCCCGATCGCGCGTAGTGAAGTATGTTTCCTGATGTAGTAAACATTTCGGAAGCAAGATCTTCTCCTCCTGTCCCCGTTGCCAGCGAAATTCCCGAGCCCGCCCTCCTTGCGAGCCGGGACTTGCTCCTCATCCAGGAGCCGTCAGCCCTGGTTCGAGACCCCCCTGTCGGCCCCCAGAGTTCCCCGCGGGGCCCAACCTCCGTTCCAGTCCTGCTCCCTCTGGGGGAGCGTTGCCGGCTAGGGTTCAGGGGGTTCCAGGCGCCCCCCTGCGGGGCAGGAGTGGTCAGCAGCTGCCGTCTCAGGCCTGCAGAACAGTGGTGTATCACGGCTTTCGGTGAAGGAAGTCGCGAGTTTGAAGCAGTTTCTTAAAGCTTGGTCTCCACAGCAAGGAGCAGAAGAAGGCCTCTAGGCTGGAGGCCATCTGACCAGACGGCTCCTGAAGGCAAAGCGGCCCATGGCAGGCTGGAGAAGGCTTAGCAGGAGCTGGGGTGTCCTTGGGGTGCGGCTCGCAGGCTCTAAGGCGGGATGCTGTGCCTGCTCGGGTCCTCCCAGCTCCCCCACCCAACACTGTGTCTAGGCTGCCAGATAGTCCAGGGACCTCTGAGAGGGCGAGCCCCTTGTTCTGATGGTGAGAGTCTTTGCTGGGGAAGGATTGTAAGGCCCAGGCATGCCCACCCTGCCCTGAGGGGCCCCAGGCCCCGGCTCTGGGACCGCTTGTGGCGCGGACTGGGCGCCAATCACATGGCCTGCTGCGCTGAGCCGCGCAGCTCCTGCGCATTCCGCCGTCCCGCTGGGCTCTCCACAGGGCCGTGGGGGCCGTGGGGAGTGATGGCGGAAACTGAGGCAGAGAGCGGGCAAACCTCTGCTTACAGGGACCGTGGCAGGGGCTCGGCACAGCAAACTGACCCACAAACACAGACCTATTTCCACTTTGCAGCCTGGACTTGGGAAAGGGCTACCTCGCAGCAGTGTGTGTGCGTGTGTGTGGGTGTGTGCGCGCGTGTGCATGCATGCTGTATGTGTGTGCCCTTACGCGTGTGTCACGTGCGTGAATGTGTGTGTGTGTGAACGCATGTCACCTTGTGTTTGCACACGCATGCATGGGAGTGTTCCATTGTGCTATGTGTGGACTATGCCTGCCATGTTTGTGTGTGGGCTTGCACACGTGTTTGTCAATGTCTGTGTGCTTGTGTGTACACAGCGTGTGTGTGCACATGTGTGTGCGCTGGTGCATGTGTGTGCCCGGCCGCGGATCTGTCTGCACTGGTGTTTTCTTACAACATGTTTGGCATACTTGGCTGCTGAGTTGGGCGGCAGCGGTTTGGGGGGCCGGGCGTGGGGGAGGGCTGTTGGTGCCAGTTGTCCACCCAGACTAACATTCTTGTGGTTGTGTCTTCAACTTGGTAAAAATTTTGGGAAATTTCTAAATAAACAAAACAAAGGAAAAACGATTTTCAAAAGGATTTCAAAATCGGTGCTGCCACTTCTCCCAGTAACCAGACCCGTGGGGCCTGGGAGACGACCCTGAGCGGGGAGCACGGAGAGGGAGGATCTTCTGGCAGTCGAAGAGCAGGCGTGTCGTGAAGGGTGAGTGCCCGTCAGGGGGAGTATGCGAGCCGTCCTGAGATCCCCCACCTCCCTGTGACAGGAGGCCAGAGCGGTCAGGCTTGGGGCGGATCTGAAACCTTCCCGTGTGCCTGCGGGGCAGGGGGTCTTGCGCGACAGCCCACTCTCTGAGGCCAGTGCGGGGCCCTGCGGGAGCTTGGATGTCACTCAGGGCAGCAGCTGAGACCACACCTGCAGATGGGAGAGAGGCGGGCTGTTGATGGATGGACATGCTCTCAGCGAGGGTGGTGGCCAGTTTTGGGGAGTCTTCTGACTGGGGAGGTGCAGGAGCGCTAGCGCTGAGTCATGGGGTGTGGACGGGGGCCCAGCTGATGACAGCCCCGCCTCCCTCGTGGTGGACAGCAGCCAGGGGCTAAGTCGCTGGAGAGGGGTGGGGGCAGCCCCACCCCTCCCCGGCAGGGGCTGCACAAACCTGCGAGCAGGCTGCAAGCCCTCAGCTGGTGGGGGGTGCCAGAGGGCAGGGCCCTGTCAATGGGAAGTAGGGACCCCGGGGCTGACAGTGAGGATCAGTCTGGCTGGGGAGCAAAGGCAGAGTTCAGGGGCTACATGGGGAGTCTGGGGGCATGGAAAGGCAGGACCTCGCGAGTCCAGGGTGGTCTGGGGGGCTTAGTGACTGTCGTCGCGGCCCAGACAGGGTTCCACAGGACTGGGATGCTTGGGCTACTGGAGGAACAGAAAGGTTGAGGGGCGCTGGGCCTCCAGGGTGACAAGGCACCCACTCTGGGGCACAGTGGAATGAAAGCCCCTTGGGCTCTCCTGCCTCAGCATTGCTGCTCCAGTCAGGCCCCCCAGGCCCAGTGGACTGGTGTCTGTGGCCCCCGCTTTGTGGGTCGGCATGCACGATCAGGGCCGTGCGTACCTGCGAGGTGCTGACCCCGCCTTCTCGCACCAGGGCCTTGTCCTTGTGACCCTACCTCCCTGAGTCAGCCTGCTGTCCCCAGGGACTCAGGGGAGCCCATGGAGACGATTCAGGGCTTGCCATTTCCAGCCAGACCTCCTGCTTTTGTTCCCAGCGAGTTTTAGCTTGTGACGGCTCCCAGTTTCCTTCCGGGCTGCGTGGGCATGTAGTGAGGAGGTGGCAGCCCCAAGGCCACTGGGCAGGGCTGACCTGTCCCCTCCGTGCCTCTCAACTCAGGTCCAGGCTGGCAGCCTGGATGGCCAGTCTCCGAGCGACTCAGGACGCCCCTGGGCCGCGTGTCTGGGCTGGGAGCCACAAAGACTCCGTGGGCCTGCGCGCCAGCCTCGGCGGGCCTGTCCCACTGTTCCGGACGTCCAGGCGCTGGCCAAGTCTGGCGGCTCCTCTCTGGGACACACCCTGCACATTCCTGTCTTTGCCTTTGCCAGGCAGTACCCTCCCCTCACATCGCCTCTGCCTCCTGCCCCACCCCCACACCTCCCGTGTTCAGCCTCGGGCCAGCCCCCAGGCTCTGTCACTTTAAGAGGATGCCCATGGCCGTGGTTGGCTGGGAGCGCCTAGGATGAGGTGCCAAGGGTGCCGCGTGAGCCACAGAAGGCTCTGGGAGACAGAGCCAGTGGCCCTTCTCAGCCAGAGGGCAGAGCCTGCCCTGCGCCACAAATCATGTGAGCCGGCCCAAAGTGTCCTGTGGTCCCACCCGCGGTGAGACGCTGGCACCTCATCCTACGGCGGCTCCCCAGCACAACCACTGGCCATGGGCATCGCCCTCTTAAAGCTGACAGAGCCCTGGGGGCTTGGGGCCCGAGGCTGAACACGGGATGGGATCGTGGGCAGAGAGGGCGCAGGCGATGGCTGAGGGGGAGGGGGACCCGGTACTGCCTGGGCAAAGCGTGCCAAAGACGAGGAATGCTGCAGGGGGTGCTGGCGTGCTTGCCCAGAAGAGGAAGCCGCCAGACTTGGCCAGGCCCTGCGACGTCCGGCGGAAACAGTCGGCGGAGCAGGCCCTAGGCTGGCCGCAGGCCACGGAGTCTTTGTGGCTCCAACCCAGACACGCGGCCAGGGGGCCGTCCTGAGGTTCCCTCGGAGACTGGCCTCCAGGCTGGCCAGCCTGGACCTGACGTTGAGAGCACGGAGGGGACAGGTCAGCCTGCCCAGTTGGCTTGGGGAGCTGCCAACCCCCTCCTCCACTACTATGCCACGCAGCCCGGAAGGAAACTGGGGGAGCCCCGTCACAAGGCCTAAAACTCGTCCCTGGGCGGAACAAGCAGAGAGCGATCTGGCCTGATTGCGAATGGCTAGCCCCTGGAATCGCTCCATGCGGCTCCCCTGAGTCCCTGGGGACAGCACGGCCTGACTCAGGCGAAGGTAGGGTCACAAGGACAATGGCCTCACTGGCGTGCGGAAGGCGGGGTCAGCAGCTCGCAAGGGTACGCACGGCCCTGATCGTGCATGCCACCCCACAACGGTCTGCGGCCACACCCACCAAGTCCCACTGGCGCCTGGGGGGCCTGACTGGGAAGCACAATGGCTGAGCGCAGAGGAGGGCCCAAGGGGCTTTCATTCCACGTGCCCCAGGAGTGGGTGCCTTGTCACCCTGTCGAGCGCCCAGCGCCCCTCAACCTTTCTGTTCCTCCAGTAGCCCAAGCATCCCAGTCCTGTGGGAACCCCTTGTCTGGGCCCGACGACAGTCACTAAGCCCCCCAGACCACCCTGGACCTCGCGATCCTGCCTTTCCACTGCCCCCAGACTCCCCATGTAGCCCTGAACTCTGCCTTTGCTCCCCAGCCAGACTGATCCTCACTGTCAGCCCCGGGGTCCCCTACTTCCCATTGACAGGGCCCTGCCCTCTGGCACCCCCCACCAGCTGAGGGCTTGCAGCCTGCTCGCAGGTTTGTGGAGCCCCTGCCGGGGGAGGGGTGGGGCTGCCCCAGCCCCTCTCCCAGCGACCTTAGCCCCTGGCTGCTGTCCACCACGAGGGAGGCGGGGGCTGTCATCAGCTGGGCCCCCGTCCACACCCCATGACTCAGCCTAGCGGCCTCCTGCACCTCCCCAGTCAGAAGACTCCCAAAACTGGCCACCACCCTCGCTGAGAGCATGTCCATCCATCAACAGCCCGCCTCTCTCCCATCTGCAGGTGTGGTCTCAGCTGCCCTGAGTGACATCCAAGCTCCCGCAGGGCCCCCACTGGCCTCAGAGAGCTGGGGTCCAAGACCCCCTGCCCCGCAGGCACACGGGAAGGTTTCAGATCCGCCCCAAGCCTGACACTCTGGCCTCCTGTCACAGGAAGGTGGGGATCTCAGGACGGCTCGCATACTCCCCCTGACGGGGCACTCACCCCTTCACGACACGCCTGGCTCTTCGACTGCCAGAAGATCCTCCCTCTCCGTGCTCCCCGCTCAGGGTCGTCTCCCAGGCCCCACGGGTCTGGTTACTGGGAGAAGTGGCAGCACCGATTTTGAAATCCTTTTGAAAATGTTTTTCCTTTGTTTTGTTTTATTTAGAAATTTCCCAAATTTTTACCAAGTTGAAGACACAACCACAAGAATGTGTAGTCTGGGTGGACAACTGGCACCAACAGCCCCTCCCCCACCGCCCGGCCCCCCCAAACCGCTGCCCCCAAACTCAGCAGCCAAGTATGCCAAACATGTGTAAGAAAACACCAGTGCAGACAGATCCGGGCCGGGGGCACACACATGCACACGCGCACACACATGTGCACACACACGCTTGTGTACACACAAGCACACACATTGACAAACACGTGTGCAAGCCCACACACAAAACATGCAGGCATCCACACATAGCACAATGGAAACACTCCCATGCATGCGTGTGCAAACACAGGTGACATGCGTTCACACACACACATTCACGCACGTGAACACACGCGTAAGGGCACACACATACAGGCATGCATGCACACGCGCGCACACACGCACACACACGCACACACACTGCTGCGAGGTAGCCCTTTCCCCAGTCCAGGCTGCAAAGTGGAAATAGGTCTGTGTGTGGGTCAGTTTGCTGTGCCCAGCCCCTGCCACGGTCCCTGCTAGCAGAGGTTTGCCCGTCTCTGCCTCAGTTTCCCCATCACCTCCCCAGGCCCCAGGCCCTGTGGAGAGCCCAGCGGGACCGGAATGCCAGGAGCTGCCGGCCAGCGCAGGCAGCCATGTGACTTGGGGCCCAGGTCCGCGTCCCACAGCGGTCCTCAGAGCCGGGGGCCTGGGGCCCCTCCAGGGCAGGGTGGGCATCCTGGGGCCTTAGCAATCCTTCCCCAGCAAGACTCTACCATCAGAACAAGGGGGTCCCCTTCTCAGAGGTCCCTGGGACTCTGGCAGCCTAGACACAGTGTTGGGTGGGGGGAGCTGGGAGGACCCGAGGCAGGCCACAGCATCCGCCTTAGAGCCTGCGAGCCGCACCCCAAGGACACCCCAGCTCCTGCTAAGCCTTCTCCAGCCTGCCATGGGCCGCTTTGGCCTTCAGGAGCTGGTCAGATGGCCTCCAGCCTAGGGCCTCTTCCTGCTCCTTGGCTGTGGAGACCAGCTTTAAGAAACTGGTTCAAACTCGGACCTTCCTTCACCGAAAGCCCTGATCACCACTGTTCTGCAGGCCTGAGAGGCAGCTCTGACCACTCCTGCCCCGGCAGGGGGGGCGCCTGGGAACCCCCTGAACCCTAGGCCGGCAACGCTCCCCCAGAGGGAGCAGGACTGGAACGGAGGTTTGGGGCCCCCGGGGAACTCTGGGGGCCGACAGGGGGGTCTCGGAACCAGGGCTGACGCCTCCTGGATGAGGAGCAAGTCCGCTCGGCAAGGGAGGGCGGGGCTCGGGGAATTTCGCTGGCACGGGGACAGGAGGGAGAGGATCTTGGCCTTCCGAAATGTTTACTACATCAGGAAACTAATTCACTACGCACGGGATTCAGTGACGAAGTACAAAAACACACACGCGCACTTGGGATAAATTGAGTCCAGGCCGGTCACCCTCAGGCCGGCCCGGGGAAACTGCGGTCACATGCCGTGAGCTGGGGGTCAGGGGGCAGGGTGCGAGGACAGGGCAGCGCGCCACCCCGCGCCAGCCACCACGCCCCCGCCACGCCACGCCCCACCACGCCCCGCCACGCCATGCCCCACCACGCCCCGCCACGCCCCCCGCCACGCCACACCCCGCCACGCCCCTGCCACGCCACGCCCCCGCCACGCCCCGCCACCCCACGCCCCCGCCACGCCACGCCACGCCCCACCACGCCCCCTGCCACGCCCCACCACGCCCCCTGCCACGCCCCATCACGCCCCCGCCACGCCACGCCATGCCCCGCCACGCCCCGCCACCCCACGCCCCCGCCACGCCCCGCCACCCCACGCCCCCGCCACGCCACGCCACGCCCACCACGCCCCTGCCACGCCCCGCCACGCCCCCTGCCACGCCACGCCACGCCCCCTGCCACGCCACGCCACGCCACGCCCCCTGCCACGCCACGCCCCACCACGCCCCGCAAGGGCTGTCACCGTTACACAGCTCCAGACCCTGTTTCCTCATTAAGGCCCCACTGTGGGGGCCGCTGACCCACGGCCTCAGGAATGTGCCTGGGGCGGGAATTCGGGGTGCCCGCTGCCCTCACAGGCCAGCCTGCTGAAAGTTCTCCTGCGTGACCGGCCAGCGGGCCACCACGGGGTCCACAGCACCCCGACATTCGTCCAGGCCAGGCCGGCCGGGACAGACAGAGGCTGGCTGCGCTCTTGCAGTGGACTGGTGGGCCCCGGCCCGAGAGTGGGGGCAGGCGTGCTGACCCGAGTCTGCCCGCGGGCACCTGAGCCCAGTGCAGCAGACCAAGGGCAGAGCGGCCACATTTTGCCCCCAGAGGCTGCTGCGCAGGGGGGTCAGAGCACACGGCTTTGGCCTTGGTGGCTGGGCTGCCCCCTCCACAGCTGGCACCAGCTGCTCCTCCATCCCTTGGAGGGCTTCCCTCCCCCCAGGCAGGTCTGCTTGGGGCTCAGGGTAGGGCCGCGGCCCCTGGCTTCTCGGCCGCCCTGACCTACTGGACCCTCCATGCCTCTGTCCACAGCCTGGCGCCTGCGTTCGTGCCATTCCAGCCTTCAAAAACGCCCTTCCCTGGTGAGGCTCCTGCCCTCGCTCCTGGCTGCCTCCGTGGGAAGCCAAGGCTCCCCGGACCGGAGAGTCCACGCAGCTCACAGTAGCCCCGAGAAGACAGATGAGGGACTACCCGCTGCGTAGAGGAGAAACGGAGGCTCGGAGCATCAGCCTGCCTGTCACATCCCCCCGGCTGGAGCCCCTCAGCCTCCTGCCTGCCCGGCCCTGCCCTTCCACCCCTTGACCCCCACCAGGCTCCCCACCACCCCTCCAGGTCTGAGGCGCCATCTTTCTGGGAAAGCGAGCTGGGCACACTCCTCCAACTCCACCCCCAGCTGCCCAGGGCTCTAGGGTGGCTCTGCAGACAGTCAGGACTGCCTCGGACCGCCTTCTGGCAACACTCGCATCCCATCCCCCAGGGCACTGCGCCGCCCCAGGCTCGTGGTCCCGGGGTCCTGAGCATCCTGAGCATCTGGGCATCCCCGCACGGCAGTGCGTCACTTCCCCTGGTCTCAGCCCCTTCTCTTTGAGCTGGGGAGCCCCCAGGACAGGAATAGTACACCCCTCCACAAAGCGGCCGGCCAGTGCTGCGGACGCCGGAGAGCTGAAGGGCAAGTGGACACCCCGAGGCCTGCTTGGACCCCTCCACAGTCCAGGGGGTCCTGGGCTTTGCCCTGTCGCTGCGGGAACCCCAGGTGGAGCTTCAGGTGGACAGGCACGGCCCTCCAGCTGGTCACCCCACCCACCCACTGCAGGCCCGCCCGGACAGCTGTGGAGTGAAGAGCCATGCGTCAGAGGCTTCCAGGCCAGGTAGGGAAATGTGATCATCTGGCCCCGGGACCCCCGGAAAACTCAGTGTCCCCTGGACCCAGAGTCAAGCAGAGGTATCCGCTTTCCGCAGAGACACGCACCCCTGCATTCTCCATCACAGCAGCCAGAGGTGGGGCCTCCCTCGATGAGGGGTGACACCTGCCCCATCTCAGGCCCCACCCATCTCAGCTTCAAGAGCCAGGGGTCCCTCTCTCTGGAGCCTCACGCCACCCTCCTGCATCCACCCAACCCCACACAGGTGACTGATCCCGTCTCCCTTGGGCACCACCAGGACACTCTGGACCAGGACAGGACTGGCGGCTCCAGGAAGGCGGGGCTGGTTTGTGTTTGATGCTGTAGGCAAACCAGCACACTGCCCGGCACAGGTGACGAGATGCGCTGGGCTGGACCGTACAGGGCAGGCGGCTGTACCCGCTGTAACTCGGGCCAAGCGGAGCCCGGCCCTGTGAGCCAGCGGAAGCAGCAAGGCGGGGCGGCAGGCCGGAGCCATCACCCGGGTCTGGCCCGGGCCACCACCCAGCGGCACCCTTGGCACGCGCCCCCGCCAGACACCCCTTTCTTCTCCGTGGCCCCGTGGCTTCCTGCTCTCCTTGGCCCCGCAAGCGTCTCTCTGCCCGGGCGTCCGGACAGCCCAGAAAGTGACCACAGCGTCTGGGGACCTTCCAGACCCTGGATCCCAGCCATGGCCCTGCCTGCTGCCTCCAGCCGCCCAGACGTGGTTCAGGCGGGCCTGAGGGCCCACAGAGCATCTGGGTCCTTGCAGAGCTGTGTCCAAGGAGAAGAGGAGGCGTGTGCCCGGGGAAGCCCCGGCGGGGCCACACACGGACTCACCAGGGCCCTCGTGTGTGGGTCAAAGGGGGCCTCTCCGGGGAGCGCCCCAGGGTCCTCCCTTCCCCGCCCAGGACTCCCTCCCCGCCCAGCCCTCACCTCTGCTCTGCCCGCTGCCACCCTCCAGCCATGCCAGCCCCTCGCTGGCTCTGCCCGGTGCCGAGCCCTCTGCACTGCCGAGCTCTGCACAAGGCTCACGGGCCCACCCTCTGCCCATGCCGAGCTCTGCATCAAGGCTCACGGCCCACCCTCTGCCATGCCGAGCCTGCATCAAGGCTCACGGCCCACCCTCTGCCCATGCCGAGCTCTGCATCTCACGGCCCACCCTCTGCCCATCCGAGCTCGCATCGGCTCACGCCCACCCTCTGCCATGCCAAGCTCTGCATCGGGGCTCACGGCCACCCTCTGCCCGCTCCGAGCTCCCCAGATGTCGGGACGATCCTCTTGCTCCTGGAGCCAGCTCTGACCCTCACGTGGATGCCCGCCCACCCCAAGTCAGCTTTCCACATCGCGGCCACGTGCGTTCAGGCCCCCAGCTGCACCAGGGCCACATCAGATCCTCCCCGAGCCTCCTCTTGGCACCTACTCGCCCGAGGCCCTAGCCACACGTGCCCCTCCCCAGGTCCTCAAAGACACAGGGCATCCTTGCCTCAGAAGCCCCTTCCCTGTTCCTTCCAGAGCAGCACCCCCTCCCCCATGGCTCAGCTTCAACGCGCCTCCCGCAGGGGGACACGCGCACGCGCCGTTCTTGCCCACAGCCTGTGCCACTGGGTCAGGAAGCAGGCCCCCAGCCTCCGTTTCCCTGTCTGTGAAGTGAGGACGCCCCCAGCACCCTCTGCAAGGTTTGCGCTGGGGAGGCGTGAGCTAGCACGCAAGATGCTTGACAGAGGGCCAGCCACAACGGCATGCGGTGCTGGGGCGCGGGGCGGGCAGTCATTTGGAGTCTGCAGGACTTCGGTCGGTGCCAGGGGCAGGTGGCCTTGCGCTGGGCCTGTCCCTGGGTGGAGGCATCAGGGTGGACACGGGGCAAAAGGCAGCCCAGGGAACTGGCGGCGCCCAGGGCTAGGGACCAGTCAGTGTTCTGGGATCCAAGTGCCTTCTCGGGCAGGCAGGTCCGAGGAGCTGAGAGAGACTCTGCCCAAGAAAGGCTGGGCACCCCCCCACGGAAGCAAGGGCACAGAGCCCAAGAAGTGCCGTGGAGCCCAGGGGTCTCTCTCTCCACGGGGGTCTGCCTGACACCAGCTGGGCCGTAGCCGGGCTTTCTAGCTCGCTGTCAGCGGGAAGGAAGCAGAGAGGGCCCCTGCGATGGTCCTCAAAGCTCCTGATAGACTCGAAATGGGGAATCCCGTGCTTCCTGTCAGGTGGGGGTTAAGAGGCCCTCAGCCGTGGTGGAGGGGGGAGCGTGAGGGGACGTGGGGGGACAGGGCAACCGGGGATCAGGGTGAGGCACCAAGGATAGGAGACAGCGGGCCTGGAACCGTTCCCCTCTGGGCCCAGGCCCCAAGGGTGCAGCTGCCCAGCGCAGCAGCAGGGCTGGGGGCCTGGGAGGGCGGGAGTCTGGGGGGGCTGTGGGGGTGGGAGGCTTAGGGGGGGGGTGGGGAGGGTGGGAGGGTGGGGAGGGGGGAGGGCAGGGAGGCTGGGGGGGGC
>NW_017190799.1:0-11100 GCF_001704415.2 Capra hircus | reverse complement strand
AGAAACAGCGCCCTGTGGCCCCTAGGTCCGATATGCAGGTTAACACACAGGGTGTGTCCCCATAGGACCCAAGAATTTTCCTGACAGACCTAGGCTCACTAGAGCTCTCCCACAGGGCAAAAGGGGGTAGAACAGACTGTGGATGTGACTCTGCTTTCACAGCGAGCATGGGCCCTCCCTACAGCCCCGGGCTCCAGGGAAAATTGTCCCTGAAAAATGACCTCCAAGAAGCGCTTTTCCAGCAGGCTGGGATGCAGAGTTCACAGGATGCGGGGAAAGTGATCGTCCTTCAGGGAAGAAGAGGCAGCCACCCAGTGTGTGTTTGCAAGCCTGTATTTGGAAGAAACTGGTTAGCTTCTTCAAGGGGAGACCTCCAGGTCTGCTCAGAGGACCGAAATTCCAGAGGCAGCACCCATGAATCTCCCCTGTCCTTTCTGAGCCTTGGAAAGACATTCCTAGCTTATAGCGGTATTGCTCATGAAGAAGCAGGATGCAGGAATGTGTCAGACATGACTGGGTGCCTTCCTGGGTTCAGCTCCGTGAGGGGCCTTTCCACTCAAATTAGGTCCCATGCCTCCTTGGGGAGGAAGGGGGCCGCTTGCCTCCAAATTGCCAAAGGCTGGAACAAAGCTAGTTCTATCAGAGGTAAGAAAAGAGCAATTGGATGGATGTGGAAGCTGTTGCTGGGGCCGCACTGCTTCAGGCCCCCCACCCTCTGCCCCCGAGAGAAACAGGCGCCCTGTGGCCCCTAGGTCCTGGATGCAGTTTCACACATAGAATGTGTCCCCATAGGAGCCAAGAATTTTCCTGACAGACCTAGGCTCACTAGAGCTCTCCTACAGATGGGATGTGTGGCTGTGGCTCTGCCTTTCCTGGGAGTGGTGGCTCCCTATGGCCCCGGGCTCCAGGGAAGTTGCCCCTGAATAATGACCTCCAAGAAGCGCTTTTCCAACTGGCTGAGACGTGGAGTTCTCAGGATGCAGGGAAAGCGAGTGTCCTTCGGGAAGCAAAGGCAGTCACCTGTTATCATGACTTACTAGAATAGTAGGTACCTTCTCCGGTTGGGCAGAGGCCTTCCCTACCTGATCTGAAGAAAACGAAGTAGCTCGCTGATTTGAGAAATAATTCCCAGACTTGGGTTTCCAACCAGTATAGAATCCGACAATGGCCCTGTCTTTGTAGCCGCGTTAATTAACAGGTATGTGAAGCTCTAAATATCAGTGGAAATTACATACAGCATATAGGCCCCAGTGTTCTGGAATGGTGGAAACAACCAAACTCTTGAAGAGACACTTTCAAAATGGATCATAGAGACTGACTGTACATGGATGGGCTTGCTTCCGGCAGACTTACTCATATTATGGGTAACCGCACGTTCCGATAGTTGTTGTCCTTATGAAATTTTCTATGGGAGACCCCCTCCCACAGTGAGGCAGGTGTTAGCAGATTTGCCACAAGTAAGGGGGTGGGATTTCACAGCAGATGGAACAATTAGGTAAGGTAATAAATCAGGTAACTAAGTTTGTATAAAAAAGAATATCATTCCCCCTTGAGGAACAGATTCATGAATTTGTGCTCAGTGATCAGGTGTGGCTCAATGACTGGAAACACAATTCCTTGGCCTGACATCGGAAAGGTCCTTATACTGTTGTTTTAGCCACAATTCTGAAAGAGATGGGAATACCAGACCACCTAACCTGCCTCTTGAGAAATCTGGATGAAGGTCAGGAAGCAACAGTTAGAGTAGGACATGGAACAACAGACTGGTTCCAAAAAGGAAAAAGAGTATGCAAAGGCTGTATATTGTCACCCTGTTTATTTAACTTCTATGCAGAGTACATCATGAAAAATGCTGGGATGGAAGATACATGAGCTGGAATCAAGATTGCCTGTAGAAATATCAATAAACTTAGATATGCAGATGACACCACCATTATGGATAAATGTGAAGAGGAACGGGTATGTCGGGGAACTTCTTGAGTTGCAGCAAGGGTGTGAAGGACCCTTTGGAAGTTCCAGAGGTTAGGTGTGGTTAGTCTCGAGATGCCTCAGCAGAAATGGGCCTCATGTCGCCTGGAATGGAGAGGCTCCTGGATATTCCCGAGTTTCAGCAGGTGCTCTCGAGTTACGACAGGGACTTCAGGGACCCGCTCTGGCGGCCGCAGGAAACGCCAGTCATCATGCGTGTTGCTAGGGGGCCTCTCGTGATTCCTCTCCCGTCGATGCCGGGGCCTAAGACCTTGTGTGGAGTCGGGGCCGGAACCTGAGGATTCCTCTCCAGTGCTGACATGGATTTTGTGGTACTTCTCGAGTCTCCACAAGGGAGTCAGGCCTCGTCTCGAGTGGGGGCATGAGCGTGACATTTCCTCCCATGCTGTAGCAGCAGTGTCACGCTTCCCCATCCCTGGACCAAGGGATCTGTGGCTTTCCCTCGAGTCTTTCCCTCTAGGCTTTCCCACAGGGCTGTCCCACGTGTGACGGTGGTGTGAGTCGATCCTCGGCATGAAGGCCAAGGCAGTGCAGGGAAAACAGGTTCCTGTGGAATGGACTGAGACATCTGGGTGAGTCTCGGAATGGTGGCACGACCCTGTAGTTCCTCTCCCTTTCCTTTGGAGAGCGCCTCCTCTTGAGATGCGATGGGAATGCCGGGAATTCTTTCCCGACCAATCATGGAAAGGATCGCACATCTCGAGCTACGAGCCGGAAACGGAGCTCCTCTGGATGTGGCCGGGACACTCGTGCTTCCTCTTGAGTGGAGACGGGTATGTCGGGGAACTTCTTGAGTTGCAGCATGACTGTGAAAGACTCTTTGGAAGTTCCAGAGGTCACGTGTGATTAGCCTCGAGACACCTCAGGGGAAACGGGCCTCATCTTGCCTGGAGGGGAGAACCACCTGGATTTTACCGTGTTGCGGCAGGTGCTCTCGACTTACGACGGGGACCTCAGGGATCCGCTCTGGTGGCCTCAGGAAATTCCAGTCCCCATGCGAGTTGCTCGGGCCCTCTCCGGATTCCTCTCCCGTCGATGCCGGGGCCTCAGACCTTACATAGAGTCGGTGCAGTAACCTGAGGATTCCTCTCCAGTGCTGACATGGATCTTGGTGTACTTCTGGAGTCTCCCCAGGGGAGTCAGTCCTCGTCTCGAGTGGGGGCATGCACGTGCGCTTTCCTCCCGTGCTGTAGCAGCAGTGTCGCTCTTACCTTCGCGTGGATCAAGGGATCTGTGGCTTTCCCTCAAGGCTTTCCCACGAGGCTTTCCCACGAGGCTTTGCCACAGGGCTGTCCCACGTGCCACAGTGGTGTGAGTCGATCCTTGGCTTGAAAGTCGAGTCAGTGCGGGGAAACAGGTTTCCCTGGAATAGACTGAACATCTGGGGGACTCGGAGAATGGTGGCATGTCCCTGGAGTTCCTCTCACCTTTCCTGTGGAGAACGCCTCCTCTTGAGATGCGACGGGAACGCCGGGAATTCTTTCCCGACCGCACAGGGAAAGGATCCCTCCTCTCGAGCTATGAGGGGGAAACGGGGCTCCTCTGGATGCGGGCGGAACTATCGTGCTTCCTCTTGAGTGGAGACGGGTATGTCGGGGAACTTCTTGATTTGCTGCAAGGGTGTGAAGGACCCTTTGGAAGTTCCAGAGTTTAAGTGTGCTTAGCCTTGAGATGTGTCAGCGGAAATAGGCTTCATTTTGCCTGGAGGGGAGAACATCCTTGATTTTCTCCAGTTGCGGCAGGTGCTCTCGACTTACGACGGGGACCGCAGGGACCCGCTCTGGTGGCCTCAGGAAAGGCCAGTCAAGATTCAAGACACACTGGAGAGGGAGAGACATCACGAGAGGCTCCCGAGCAACTCGCATGGGGACTGGCCTTTCCTGAGGCCACCAAAGCGGGTCCCTGAGGTCCCCGTCGTAAGTCGAGAGCACCTGGCGCAACTCGAGAAAATCCAGGAGGTTCTCCCCTCCAGGCGAGATGAGACCCATTTGCGCTGAGGCATCTCGAGGCTAATCACACCTAACCTCTGGAACTTCCAAAGGGCCCTTCACACCCTTGCTGCAACTCAATAAGTTCCCCGACATACCCGTTTCCACTCGAATGGAAGCACAAGAGTCCCGCCCACAACCAGAAGAGCCCCGTTTCAGTCTCATAGCTCGAGAGGAGGGATCCTTTCCCTGCGTGGTCGGGAAAGAATTTCCGGCGATCCCGTCGCATCTCAAGAAGAGGCGCTCTCCACAGGAAAGGCGAGAGGAACTCAGGGTCGTGCCACCATTCCCAGAGCCCCCAGATGTGTCAGTCGATTCCAGGGAAACCTGTTTTCCCCCAATGCCTCGACTTTCAAGCCGAGGATCGACTCAGACCTCGGTGGCACGTGGGACAGCCCTGTGAAAAGCCTAGTGGGAAAGCCTCGTGGGAAAGCCTACAGAGAAAGCCACAGATCCCTGGATCCACGCAAAGGGAAGCGTGACACTGCTGCTAAAGCTCGGGAGGAAAGCGCACGTGCACGCCACACTCGCGACGAGGACTGACTCCCCTGGGAGACTCCAGAAGTACCCCAAGATCCATGTCAGAACTGGAGAGGAATCCTCAGGTTCCGGCACCGACTCCACACAAGGTCTCAGGCCCCGGCATAGACGGGAGAGGAATCAATAGAGGCCCCGAGCAACTCGCATGGGGACAGGCCTTTCCTGAGGCGAGCAGAGCGGGTCCCTGAGGTCCCGTCGTAAGTCGAGAGCACCTGCAGCAACTCTAGAAAATCCAGGAGGTTCTCCCCTCCAGGCGAGATGAGGCCCATTTCCGCTGAGGCGTCTCGAGGCTATTCACACTTAACCTCTGGAAGCTCCAAAGGGTCCTTCACACCCTTGCTGCAACTCAAGAAGTTCCCCGACATACCCGTCTCCACTCGAGAGGAAGCACGAGAGTCCCGCCCACATCCAGAGGAGCCCCCGTTTCCCCCTGCTAGCTCGAGAGGAGGATCTTTTCCCTGCGTGGTCGGGAAAGAATTCCCGTTCCCGTCGCATCTCAAGAGGAGGTGCTCTCCACAGGAAAGGCGAGAGGAACTCCAGGGTCGTGCCACCATTCCAGAGTTCCCCAGATGTCTCAGTCCATTCAGGGAAACCTGTTTTCCCTGCACTGCCTCGACTTTCAAGCCGAAGATCGACTCACACCACGGTGGCACGTGGGACAGCCCTGTGGGAAAGCCTCGTGGGAAAGCCTCGAGGAAAGCCACCCTTGATCCACGCGAAGGGAAGCGTGACAGTGCTGCTACAGCTCGGGAGGAAAGCGCACGTGCATCCCCCACTCGAGACGAGGACTGACTCCCCTGGGGAGACTCCAGAAGTCCCCCAAGATCCATGTCAGCACTGGAGAGGAATACTCAGGTTCCGGCACCGACTCCACACAAGGTCTTAGGCCCCGGCATCGACGGGAGAGGAATCCCGAGAGGCCCCGAGCACTCGCATGGGGACTGGCCTTTCCAGGCCACCAGAGCGGGTCCCTGAGGTCCCCGTCTAAGTCGAGAGCACCTGCCGCAACTCGAGAAAATCCAGGAGGTTCTCCCCTCCAGGCGAGTGAGGCCCCATTTCCGCTGAGGGCTCTCGAGCTAATCACACCTAACCTCTGGAACTTCCAAAGGGTCCTTCACACCCTTGCTGCAACTCAAGAAGTTCCCGACATACCCGTCTCCACTCGAGAGGAAGCACGAGAGTCCCGCCCACATCCAGAGGAGCCCCCGTTTCCGCCTCCTAGCTCGAGAGGAGGGATCCTTTCCCTGTCGTCGGGAAAGAATTCCCGTTCCCGTCGTCGCATCTCAAGAGGAGGCGCTCTCCACAGGAAAGGCGAGAGAACTCCAGGGTCGTGCACCATTCCAGAGTCCCCCAGATGTCTCAGTCCATTCCAGGGAAACCTGTTTTCCCTGCACTGCCTCGACTTTCAAGCCGAGGATCGACTCACACCACGGTGGCACGTGGGACAGCCTGTGGGAAAGCCTCGTGGGAAAGCCTCGAGGGAAAGTCAGAAATCCCTTGATCTACGCGAGGGAAGCATGACACTGCTACTACAGCTCGAGAAGAAAGCGCATGTGAAGACGCCCACTAGAGACGAGGACTGACTCCCCTGGGGAGACTCCAGAAGTACCCCAAGATCCATGTCAGCACTGGAGAGGAATCCTCAGGTTCCGGCACCGACTCCACACAAGGTCTTAAGCCCCGGCATCGAAGGGAGAGGAATCCCGAGAGGCCCGAGCAACTCGCATGGGGACTGGCCTTTCCTGAGGCCACCAGAGCGGGTCCCTGATGTCCCCGTCGTAAGTCAAGAGCACCTGCCGTAAGTCGACACAATTCAGGAGGTTCTCCCCTCCAGGGGAGATGAGGCCCTTTTCCCCTGAGGGGTCTCGAGTCTAATCACACTGAACCTCTGGAACTTCCAAAGGGTCCTTCACACCCTTGCTGCAACTCAAGAAGTTCCCCACATACACGTCTCCATTCGAGAGGAAGCTCGAGAGTCCCGCCCACATCCAGAGGAGCCCCGTTTCCGCCTCCTAGCTCGAGAGGAGGGATCCTTTCCCTGCGTGGTGGGGAAAGAATTCCTCGTGTTCCTGTCGCATCTCAAGAGGAGGCGCTCTTCTCAGGAAAGGCGCGAGGAACTCCAGGGTCGTGCCACCATTCCAAGAGTCCCCCAGATGTCTCAGTCCATTCCAGGGAATCCTGTTTTCTTACACTGCCTCGACTTTCAAGCCGAGGATCGACTCACACCACGGTGGCACGTGGGACAGCCCTGTGGGAAAGACTTGTGGGAAAGCCTCGAGGGAAAGCCCCTGATCCCTTGATCCACACGAAGGGAAGCGTGACACTGCTGCTACAGCTCGGGAGGAAAGCGCACATGCATGACCCCACTGGAGACGAGGACTGACTCCCCTGGGGAGACTCCAGAAGTTCCCAAAGATCCATGTCAGCACTGGAGAGGAATCCTCAGGCTCCGGCACCGACTCCACACAAGGCCTTAGGCACCGGCATCGACGGAGAGGAATCCCGAGAGGCCCCCGAGCAACTCGCATGGCGACTGGCCTTTCCTGAGGCAACCAGAGCGGGTCCCTGAGGTCCCCGTGGTAAGTCGAGACAACCTGCCGCAACTCGAGAAAATCCAGGAGGTTCTCCCCTCCAGGCGAGATGAGGCCATTTCCGCTGAGGCGTCTCGAGGCTAATCACACCTAACCTCTGGAACTTCCAAAGGGTCCTTCACACCCTTGCTGCAACTCAAGAAATTCCCGCGACATACCCGTCTCCACTCGAGAGGAAGCACGAGAGTCCCCATTCAGAGGAGCCCCGTTTCCGCCTCTAGCTCGAGAGAGGATCCTTTCCCTGCGTGGTCGGGAAAGAATTTCCGGCGTACCCATCGCATCTCAAGAGGAAGCGCTCTCCACAGGGGCGCGAGGAACTCCAGGGTCGTGCCACTTCCCAGAGTCCCCAGATATCTCAGTCCATTCCAGGGAATCCTGTTTTCCCTGCACTGCCTCGAGTTTCAAGCCGAGGATCGACTCACACCACGGTGGCACGTGGGACAGCCTGTGGGAAAGCCTTGTGGGAAAGCATCGAGGGAAAGCCACAGATCCCTTGATCCATGCCAAGGGAAGCGTGACACTGCTGCTACAGCTCGGAAGGAAAGCGCACGTGCATGCCCCGACTCGAGACGAGGACTGACTCCCCTGGGGAGACTCCAGAAGTACCCAAGATCCATGTCAGCACTGGAGAGGGATACTCAGGTTCCGGCACCGACTCCACACAAGGTTTTTAGGACCCGGCATCGACGGGAGAGGAATCCTGAGAGGCCCCGAGCAACTCGCATGTGGACTGGCCTTTCCTGAGGCCACCAGAGCGGGTCCCTGAATTCCCCGTCGTAAGTCGAGAGCACCTGCCGCAACTCGAGAAACTCCAGGAGGTTCTCCCCTCCAGGCGAGATGAGGCCCATTTCCGCACAGGCGTCTCGAGGCTAATCACACCAGCCTGGTAAATTCCAAAGGGTCCTTCACACCCTTGCTGCAGCTCAAGAAGATCCCCGACATACCCGTCTCCGCTCGAGAGGAAGCAGGAGAGTCCTGCCCACATCCAGAGGAGCCCCGATTCCGCCTCAAAGCTCGAGAGGAGGAATCCTTTCCCTGCGTTTGCGGGAAAGAATTCCCGGCGTTCCCGTCACATCTGAAGTGGAGGCACTCTCCACAGGAAAGGCGAGAGGAACTCCAGGTTCGTGCCACCATTCCCAGATTCCCCCAGATGTCTCAGTCCATTCCAGGGAAAACAGTTTTCCTTGCACTGCCTCGACTTTCAAGCCGAGGAGCGACTCACACCACGGTGGCACGTGGGACAGCCCTGTGGGAAAGCCTCCTGGTAATGCGTCGTGGGAAAGCCTCGAGGGAAAGCCACTGATCCTTGATCCACTCGAAGGGAAGCGTGACACTGCTGCTCCAGCTTGGGAGGAAAGCGCTCGTGCATGCCCCACTCGAGACAAGAACTGACTCCCCTGGGGAGACTCCAAAGTACCCCAAGATCCATGTCAGCAATGGAGAGGAAACCTCAGGTTCCAGAACCAACTCCACACAAGGTCTTAGGCCCCAGCATGAACGGGAGAGGAATCCGAGAGGCCCGCGAGCAACTCGCATGGGGACTGGCCTTTCCTGAGGCCACCAGAGCGGGTCCCTGAGGTCCGTATCGAAAGGCGAGAGCACCTGCCGCAACTCGAGAAAATCCAGGAGGTTCTCCCCTCCAGGCGAGATTAGGCCCATTTCCGCTGAGGCGTCTCGAGGCTAATCACACCTAACCTCTGGAACTTCCAAAGGGTCCTTTACACCCTTGCTGCAAATCCAGAATTCCCCGACATACCCGTCTCCACTCGAGAGGAAGCACGAGAGTCCCGCCCACATACAGAGGAGCACCGTTTCCGCCTCCTAGCTCGAGAGAGGGATCCTTTCCCTCCGTGGTCGGGAAAGAATTCCCGGCGTTCCCGTCGCATCTCAAGAGGAGGCGCTCTCCACAGGAAAGTCGAGAGGAAGTCCAGGGTCGTGCCACCATTTCCCAGATTCGCCAGATGTCTCAGTCCATTCCAGGGAACCTGTTTTCCTTGCACTACGTTGACTTTCAAGCCATCGATCGACTCACACCACGGTGGCACGTGGGATAGCCCTGTGGGAAAGCCTCGTGGGAAAGCCACAGATCCCTTGATCCAGGCGAAGGAAAGCATGACACTGCTGCCACAGCCTAATCGCACGTGCATGCGCCCACTCAAACGAGGACTGACTCCCCTGGGGAGACTCCAGAAGTACCCCAAGATCCATGTCAGCACTGCAGAGGAATCCTCAGGTTCCGGCACCGACTCCACACAAGGTCTTAGGCCCCGGCATCGATGGTAGAGGAATCCCGAGAGGCCCCTAGCAACTCGCATGTGGACTGGCCTTTCCTGAGGCCACCAGAGCGGGTCCCTGAGGTCCCCGTCGTAAGTCGAGAGCACCTGCCGCAACTCGAGAAAATCCAGGAGGTTCTCCCTCCAGGCGAGATGAAGCGCCATTTCCGCTGAAGCGTCTGGAGGCTAATCACACCTAACCTCTGGAACTTCCAAAGGGTCCTTCACACCCTTGCTGCAACTCAAGAAGTTCCCCGACATACCCGTCTCCTCTCGATAGGAAGCACGAGGGTCCCGCCCACATCCAGAGGAGCCCCTTTCCGCCTCGTAGCTCGAGATGTGGGATCCTTTCCCTGCTTCGTCGGGAAAGAATTCCCGTTCCCGTCGCATCTCAAAGTGGAGGCGCTCTCCACAGGAAATGCGAGAGGAACTCCAGAGTCGTGCCACCATTCCAAGAGTCCCCTAGATGTCTCAGTCCATTCCAGAGGAACCTGTTTTCCCTGCACTGCCTCGACTTTCACGCCGAGGTTCGACTCACACCTCGGCGGCATGTGGACAGCCCTCTGGGATAGCCTCGTGGTAAAGCCTGGAGGAAAAGCCACAGATCACTTGATCCGCGACCGGAAGTGTGACACTGCTGCTACAGCTCGGGAGGAAAGCGCACGTGCATGCCCCCATTCGAGACGAAGACTGACTTCCCTGGGGGGCTCCAGAAGTACCCCAAGATCCATGTCAGCACTGTAGAGGAATCCTCAGGTTCCTGCCCCAACTCCTCACAAGGTCTTTTTTTTTCTTTTTTTTTCTTTGCATTTATTTAAACACAGTTCTCAAAACTTTTGAGTGAAATTGGGCCTCCTTTGGTAAGCAAAGAACCTGAAAGTAGTATTTAAAAAACGAACAGGCAAAGTCTTCAGATCATCCACAACACAGGTGTAGTGTTCCCTTCTTTTTTCTCAAAACTCTGAAGCACCCAGTTTTTCCATATAGTCTTAAAAGCTAGAAGAACAAGAGTACATTTGTGGTGGAATATTATTTTCACTTTGCTGATTACTAATTGAAATACATTATCCCCTTCTAACAGCTTTAAGAAAATAGCCTTTTTAAGGCATACATTGTGCAACTCATCTTATTCCCTGCTATGTATATACAGATTACATAAAGGCTGTCAAAGTCACATTTATATAAGAATTAAGCATTTGCTGTATTGAAAGATCTTTAGTTTTTAACACTAGCAGTATAGAGTTACAGAGCGTAATTTTTATCACTTAACTGCAGGTATATTAAGTATGGTATGTTTCATGGACTCGAGGAAAACGGGCATTTTTTTCTTTAATTTACTACTGACAATCTAATCAGAACAGTTCTCCTAAGCATTGATATGTTAGAAAGAAAAGTAAAAAACCAAACGTTATTGTTGCTTTTTGCCATTTGGTAGCATTTTACACACAGGCTTCAATCTTCAGAATACCCTGTATTCAGTAGAAAAACCATTTAAATGAAGTTCTGTACAATAGAAACTTCTCAGCAGTCAAAATTTTAGACTGTAAAAAAATTCATGTAAAACATACTTTTCTGAAAACACTTAACTTTGAACAAAGCACCGAACTACACAAATGCAGAATGAAAACAGCATTTCAACTCCACCAAAAGTAGTCATCAATAAAAAGGTGTAAAGTCACCTAACTTCACCAGGCACTGTTCACTTTTTAAAACAGGAGA
>NW_017190798.1:0-11100 GCF_001704415.2 Capra hircus | reverse complement strand
AAAAGGGATTCCTGGTTGGGAAGAATTCCCTGAAGAAGGGAAAGTATTCTGGCCTGGAGAATTCTATGGACTGGATATAGTCCATGGGTCACAAAGAGTCAGGCATGACTGATGACTTTTGAGGGCTTCCCTCATAGCTCAGTTGATAAAGAATCTGCCTGCAATGCAAGAGACCACGTTCGATTCCTGGTTCAGGAAGATGTGCTGGAGAAGGGAAAGGCTACCCCACCCCGTGTTCTGCCTGGAGAATCCCATGGACTGTATAGCCCATGGGTCACAAAGAGTGGGACAGGCCTGAGCGACTTTCACATGGCACATGCTTGTTCATGACTGTTGGGCTTCCTTGTAACTCAGCTGGTAAAGAATCTGCACACAGTGGGAACCTGGGTTCGATCCCTGAGTTGGAAGATTCCCTGGAGGAGGGCATGCAACCCACTCCAGTATTCGTGCCTGGAGACCCCTTGGTCAGAGGAGCCTGGTGGGCTACAGTGTATGGGGTGAGAGAGTCGGACACGACTGAACGTCTAAGCAGAGCACAGCACTTTTGCCTGTACCAGGCCTGACTGCTGTGCAGGCTTTCCTCGTGGCCGGACCAGGGGCTACTCCTGGCTGTTGTGTGCAGCCTTCTCACTGCGGCCTTCTCTTGCAGGGTGCGGGCTCTGGGAGCACAGGCTTCAGTAGACGTGGCTCCCAGGCTCAGCTGCCCGCAGCGTGCAGGAACTTCCCGGACCAGAGATCGAACCCGGGTCCCTGTGTTGGCAGGTGGATTCTTTACCCCTGACCACCAGAGAAGCCATCCTCCACAGTGCTTTCCAGAGGGCTTTTCCTCCCAGTGCCATCCTTCTCTCATAGCAGGCACACCTAACCTCCTATCTGGGTTTCTTGGGAATGAGAAGGCCATCAGCTCATCAAACACAGCATGAAACAGAACTCTTGTAGTGGGAGACTCCCCAGGAGACCCTTTGCTCTCTCCTATAGGTCGTATTTTGCCAGCTCCCCCACACAAGTGTTCCTCAGACATATGTTCGCTTCTGCACCCCCAAACTGCTCATCAGACATACACAATCATGTCTGCACTTTCCCCAGCTCATTCCCAGCTGAAGGTCTCCCATCTACTCACATAGACCCTACGAGAGTCACCCTCAGACATCAGTGACGTGCTCAGCCTCAGGCTGCAGTGAGTGGAGACAAAAGGATTTTGTCATCTGACAAAGGAGCTGGACAAGTCAGGGAAGAACAGAGATCTGAGGACCTGCCTGGGAGGCTCACAGAGAGTGTGGACCGCCGGGTGAAGGAGACTTAAGTGGCTATGGCCCAGGAAAGGCCATCTGAAGGCAGCAAGCCTGAGCTGACACACTCAAGGTGTGTTTCGTGTGTGGAGGCAAGAAGCAAAAAATTATAATCTAGGTGTACAGAAGCTGATGAGGAAAGGCTCAGAGGCAGGACATTGACAGGTGAATTCAGGGGTTGATCCAGTTCAGTAATGAGAACAGCATGAAACTATGAAGGGTGTTAAGATGGAGCTGTGGCATCCACACGGCCGGGTCTTAAAGAGTCCCAAAAGACATGCGAGGAAGCTTGGATTTGGACTAAAACGGAGTCCCTAATAGACTTGTCAGCCAATTCAGGAGCATAAGAGATACGGCTTTGATATCCTGGAGGAGGGCATGGCAACGCATTCCAGAACTCTTGCCTGGAGACTCCCATGGACAGAGAAGCCCGATGGGCCAAAAGAGTCGGATGTGACTGAAGTGATGTGCCAGGCAGGCTCGCAATTGACTCATTAAATTTTCTTTCTCTCAGGTTGATGGCTCCGTGCATGATCCCAGTGATAAAGATGGAGAATCGAGTCTTCTGAGAGCAGAAGCTCTCAGGATCGTACTGTGTGCGCGCTTTCAGGAGGTTACTCTGGGGCATGGTGTCAGGAGGTTAGACGTTGCGGGGATTTGGGAATGAGGCTGTCAGCAGAGAGGTTCTTGCAATGGTCTAAGTGGACAGTGATTGTGTCCTAATCTAAACATGATGAGTTGGGATGGGGAGAAGGGCATGGGGAGAGTGGCAGAGAGCAAAGAAAAATACGGGAGAGGCAAAGGAAGGCCTGTTTGGAGAAGCAGGAGATAGACAAGGGCTGTTTGCAGAGAACTGATCCAGAGTGACTGGGGCTGCCTTCCAGAGGGAGGAGAAGAGGAAGGCTTAAAATTGTGTGTGTGTTGTGTGTGTGTGTGTGTGTGTGTGTGTTTTGCATGAGAGAATGGCTCAGGGAGTGTCCTAAGAAGCTTCTGGAAACTTCTAGCTGGGGTAGTCGTCAGTTGAGAATTTTGTAGGTGAAAGGAGAAAGCATTGAGATGCATTGAAAACAACCACATGGTCATCATTCTGAGGGCTTCCTGGAGGCGCTAGTGGAAAAGGCCCAGCTGACAATGCAGGAGACATAGGAGACGAGGGTGATGCCTGGGTGGCAACCCACTCCAGTTTCCTTGCCTGATGACTCTCTATGAACAGAGGAGCCAGGTGGGCTACAGTTCCTGGGGTGTCATAGAGTCAGACACAAGTGAAGTGACTTAGCACAAATATACATAACTGGGGGCTTACCCTCAGTGCAAACAGATGGACCTAGCATAATATACATTCCTTCACCTTGCAAAAGAGAGTCAAAGTGTGTTTGTTTTGTTGTTGAGGTTCAGTGGCTAGTGGTGCCTGACTCTTTGTGACCCATAGACTGCAGCATGCCAGGCTCATCTGTCCTTCATTCTCTCCTGGAGTTTGCTCAAACTCATGTCCATTGAGTCAATGATGCCATCCAACCATCTCATCCTCTGCATCCCCTTCTCCTCCTGCCTTCAATCTTTCCGATCATCAGGGTCTTTTCCAACAAGCCAGCTCTTCACAGCAAGTGGCCATAGTATACGAGCTTCAGCATCCGTCCTTCCTAAGAGTATTCAGGGTTGATTTCCTTTAGGATTGACTGATTTGATCTCCTTGCTGTCCAAGGGACTCTCAAGAGTCTTCTCCAGAACCACAGTTCAAATACACCAATTCTCCTTACACATTAGATGTGTGTGCATTTCATGTGTCTACTAGCCACACAGACTATAGAGCTGTCAAACATCCCATTCAGGGGACAAATGAGCTTGTGTCTGTGCTCTGAAGCCGTTGATTTCTCTCCAGGCTAAAGAGTGTTCTACCTTGCAAAGCTGTGTCTGTGCCTGGTCAGAGCGGTCCTCTATGGCTGGCCTCCCTCGGGGGACCTTATGTCTGTGGTTCCTCAGTTACTCAGCTGTGTCTGACTCTTTGCAACCTCATGGACTATAGCCCTCCAGGCTCCTCTCTCCATGGGATTCTTCAGGCAAGAATACTGGAGTGGGATGCCATTTCTTTCTCCAGGGATATTCCAGCCCCAGGGATCTAAGCCGCATCTCTTGCCTTCCTGCCTTGCAAGCAAATTCTTCACCACTGTGGCCCCTGGGAAGCCCTGTGGTTCCTCGAGCTCCTCTGAAACGTGCACTGTTGTTGTAAGGACAGCATGTCCCCGTGGCGGAAGGCAGCAGTAAACAGGGCAAGTGGGAACAGAGTGTGTACACAAGTTAGACAGGAGTTCAGCTTCCCATTCCGGCCCTGTCCTCCTAGGATCGAGTTCTGGTCCCGGGAAGCTCATTGCACAAGCTCGCCTGCTCACTTTTGACCAGGCTATTCCGTGTCCTTGCATTTCTGCCAGTGCTGAGCCTTCTGCCAGAAATGCCCCTTCCCCTTTCACTGCCCCCATGCACGCCCGCTCCATAACCACCTAAAGTTCCTTGCTGTTCCATGTCCTGACCCACTATACACATCATGGGGCGGTGGGGCAGTGCAGGGACTCAGGCTGACCCAAGACCTGGTGAGTTGGAATCTGCTCTGTGACACTATCTACAAGTGACACATACACCCCTGCATGCGTGCCTGCACTTCAGTCCTGTCTGTCTCTTTGCCACCCTACAAACCCTAGCCCACCAGGCTCCTCCGTCCATCGAGTCTCTAGGAGGAATACTGGAGTGGGTTGCCGTGCCCTTCCCCAGGGGATCTTCCCAACCCAGGAACTGAACCTGCCTCTCCTTTAATCTCCAGCACTGCAGGCAGATTCTTTACCCACTGAGTCAGCTGGAAGCCCCCCATGTCCCTGAAGAGTGAAAAGCACTGGAGATAATCCCTGCTCATCCTTCAGTCATCAGCTCAGGGCCACCTCTTCCAGAGAGCCCTCCCAGATCTCCCACCCCACGCCCTCTCCAGCCTGCTTGAGAGCCTGGTGGGGTACCAGAGTGAGTGTCCACTATCTTCATGAGCCCCTTCCAGGCTGTCTCTTCCAGGGCCATGCTCTGCAGGAGTGAACCTGGTCTTCACCTCCAGCCCTTCCTGTTCCTGCTCTTGGAGCCCCCGTTGTTGGGGGCACCTGGGAGGGCAGACCGCCTGGTCCCGAGAACCCTCGGGCAGGGCCGAAAGCACGTGGAATGCCCAGGGGCCTGCCTACAGCACACTCCAGTCCTCAGAGAGGCAGGCTTTCATGCCGTGTAACATGGCGACGCTTGGCTGAATTTGCTCAGGTTTCCAATCAAGAGTTTTGTAAGAGTTACTTGAAGCAGAGCCAAGATACACAGAAGGATTAGAAAAGCTCTGTGTTGTTTCTTATTCCTCTTAACTGATGGACTCCCGGAAGGTGCCGAGACACAGTGCCCTCTGTCCTCCTCCACCTCTGCCTCAGCCACCCTACAGCCTACCCGATGAGCTGCTGAGGACCCCGTATGGCCTCTTCCGATTCCATCCCCTCCGCGTCCCACCGTCCGCCCTCCCCACGTCCACGGAGATGTGCGCAGAACTCACGTGGCACTGTGTCCTCAGCCTGCACCCTCTTCCCCAGGCCCGCCCCTTCCCTGGGCTCAGCACTCTGCATTGCAGACCCCTCTGTGCAACGGGTCTGCTCCCTGCCTGCTTCACCTCTGCCTGTCACACCACGTGTCCACGCCCCGGAACCAGTTCCCAGGACTTTATAAATCCCCTTCTCTGTCTGGAGCATTCTGCCCCTTGACTTCCCCCGGGGAACTCCTCCTGCCTCTTTGATTGCAGCATCCATGTCAGCTTCCTGGCATCAGCCTGTCTCCCTGGTTACCCACCACCCTATCTGGATTATCTGCAGAGCAAATATCACCACCCTCCGTCTCTGTTTCTTTAGGAGCGGAAGTCTTCTCTCACTACAATGTAACCTATGGGGCTCGAGAGCCTCGGCTCCTTTTTTTTCATCTCTGCATCCCAAATACCTGAACGATGATAAACATCACAGAAGCTCCACAGATATTGACTCAAGAAAAGGGTGCAGATGAGCAAAACAACTTTTGTCCAAATATGAGGCACACTCAGTGCTCCAGGGAATCTAGTGGGAGAGATTTTCAGGTAGTTTGTTTTTTGAAACAGAATTTATGATCTCGATCCTTGCATCTCCTCATATCTAGAGAAGCTCTACATCCCTTAGTGGTGACATCAGACCCTCATGACTCAGAAAAAGCCTTTTGTAAAACGAGTGCTTCATTGTATTGAACTCCCCCTTCTCCAAACCCTTATATATTGACTTTCCCCCACTGCCACTTTGGAGCAGTCACAGAGCTATCTGAGATGCTGCCTCCCTGGGCTACAGACCTCCTTCTGTCCCAAATAAACCTTCACTCACAACTCTCAAAAAAAAAAAGTCAAATGTGCTGGCCGATTTCTCAGGCCCTTTTCTGGGCTGTGTTGTATTCCCAGGGCTGCCTTCTGCCTGCTAGCAGGCCCTTTGTGTGGCGCCTTTGGCCTCCGCATTAAATGGAAGAACAGGACAGAAGGTGCTGGGAGTCATTTCTTTTCCCATGACAATCAGCACTGAACTCAGATGACGCCACTGGCCCCTGTTCCCTCCAGGCCCAGGGTGGGGAGCAGCCTCCCTATGGCCAGCACCTGGGGGTCCCTTCCTCGGGCCTTCCCCCAACCTTGCCCCAGCCCACTTAAAGACCTTCCTTCCAGTCCCTCCACCTGATCCATGTGGGTGAAGTGCTGCTGCTGCTGCTAAGTCGCTCCAGTTGTGTCCGACTCTGTGCGATCCATAGACAGCAGCCCAGCAGGCTCCCCCGACCCCAGGATTCTCCAGGCAAGAACACTGGAGTGGGTTGCCATTTCCTTCTCCAATGCATGAAAGTGAAAAGTGAAAGTCAAGTCACTCAGTTGTCTCTGACTCATGCTAGTCAAAGCCTTTTGGAGCAGCAGGTATCCTCTTTTCTATGCAGACGATTTAGCAATATTTTCTCTATACACAAATTATATAAACACACATTTTCTTTTCACTATTTATTTTAAAACATTTAAACATTTTTGAAACTCTATTTTTACATTTTCAGTTATTCACTGAACAACCAAATAGGCCCAGTATCTATCTGTACCTTGTATGTGTGTTTGCCTGAAGAGAAAGTTTTTAATTTTGACTTCATAAACCTTGGGAATGTTGAAAACCAGTATCTTGAACAATACAATTAAAGTTAAGAAAAAGTTATTATACAGAAAGACATTGTTACACAATCTGAAGTCTTCCAATCTATATATTTAGGATCCATCTTAAGAATTTATTACTAAACTATGAATGTAGGAAGGAGTACACTGACAAATATGTAGTCTGAATGTGTGTTGTTTTGTTTCAGATTTTTTTTAAACCAACTGAAGTTTTTTAAGGCAAAAATTAAGTTACCTCTGAAGATTGCTAAAAATAGCCATAGTATACAGAAATGGTCTGGTATTATATTAAACTTTTCCATCCATGTCAAACTTATGGGATGTTTGACATCATAGTGAGCATTTAAGGTAAAGCAAATAAAATACTTATATACTGAAAGGTCCAGGGGACATATTATGGATTGATGAAAATTATATTACTGACTGTATACTTAAATACTACTATCATAAAGTTATAATGCTATACTAATAAGAGTAATTCTGGCATCAATTGAAAAATAGTAACTGTTATGCTCCGAGCCCGTATCTCCGAAACGACCGAGAGAGCAAGTCCACCACAGTAATGCAAAAACAAGAAGGGAGTTTATCTCTAGCGCGCTAGGGCTCAAGTCTCATCCCACACAAGGGAATCCGACAAGAGCCCCGAACAAAGCAGTATGGCGGCTTATATACAGGCAGTTCTTTGTCTCAGTTACAGGAGTAGCTGGCGTTACATGATTGGCCAGGCAAATGAGCGCATATCCTGTCTCTTTTTGGGAAACATGACTCAGGTCCTAGAGACTGTCGTTTGGTCCCTAACATTCCCCCTGTCCTTAGATCATATAGAGGAATCTTCCTCTTGGTTCTGAGACACAGTTTGATATTGTTGTCGAAGCACAAACAGCTGTACTGTATTTATGCGTTCCTTTACAAAGGCTACAAGTCTATTGATAATACATGGGCCAAAGGTAAGCATCAGAAGTATTAGCAGGGGTCCCAGCAAGGTGGAGATTAGGGTGGTCAACCAAGGGGATTGTTGAAACCAAGACTCAAACCATCCTTGTTGAGCCTCATGTTCTCGTTTACATTGGGCTAGTCCCTTCTTTGGCCATAGATTTTTTAACTATTTTGGTGTGATCAGCATAAAAACAATCTCTTTTTTAGGGCAGCACAGAGTCCCCCCTGTATCTCCCCACAGATCTTTTAGTTATGCCGGGGCACCTGGACATGCCCAGAATGCATGATTTGGGAGCTTGCCCCTCTTCCAGGGTACATTTACCACCAGCTTAAGGTCAAAGTATAAGTCTGGCCACCGAGTATTTGGTGGATGTATTGTGGTGGTGGAGTTAAGCACCTCTCGTGTTAGTCCATTTTGCAGCTTCCAGGTGATTTTGACGGTGTTGATGCGGGTTCACGCTGGCAGCTCCGGAGCAGAGTAACTGGGTCATCCACAAGACGGCCCAGCCGAGCTGTCCTGGTCCTGTTGGCGCCTTTGAAGCTTTAGCCTCAGGGGATTGGATGGGTGCAGAGATGCTTTCCATTTTGTTTTAGCGTCTTTCTGCTCTGCTGAAGCAGCTGGGTGTACGTGGCTGCAATGCACCCAAGGCCCAATACTGTCGACCTTTAGGGCAGTTGGGTGGTAAGAAGAGCAACATAAGGACCCTTTTTATTTGGGTTCTAGTGCCTTGGTTTGGTGCCTTTTGACCCATACCCAATCTCCTGGGCCAATGTCATGTGAGGGAATAGTTCCCTTATTTTGACCCACATGTATTTCCTGGAGCAGTTTTTAGACACGAGAGGGCACCTTGCTCAAGGCCATCAAGGCCTCTTGGAATGTCCCAACGTGGGAGGCGGTAGTTTCTTTTCTTTAAATATGGACATACAGGGGAGGTCTCCCATACAGAATTTTAAATGGGTCAGATTAAGTTGGTAAGGAGTATTACATGCACAGAAGAGGGCGAAGGGAAGGAGGGTCACCCAGTCTCCGCCAGTCTCTATAGCCAATTTAGTTAAAGTTTTTTCAGAGTCTGATTTATTTTTTTTTACTTGCCCTGAGCTCTGTGGACTGTATTTACAATGTAACTTTTATTTAGTCCCCAGGGCTAGGGCAAGGCTCTGAACTATTTGACTCACAAAAGCAGGTCTATTATCAGAGCCGACGGTCACTGGCAGGCCAAACCTGGGAAGTATTTTTTTTTTTTTTTTAATCTTTTTTTGCCACTATCATCGCGGTTTCTCCCTTTGTAGGAAAAGCCTCCACCCACCCAGAGAAGGTATCTACCAACACTAACAAGTACCGTAACCATACTTGCTGGCCTTACCTCGGTGAAATCTATTTCCCAGTGTTGCCCTGGTCCTTCTCCCCGATACCTCAGTCCTGCATGTTGTCCTTTTCCTGGCCTCATCTGTTGACACGCCTTACAAGCATGCACTATGTTCTTTACAGTTGTCTGGTGCTGGCGAAATCGCAGGCGCGCAGTCTGAAAGAGCATCAGAGTCTTTTTTTTTTCTCAGATGAGTAGACAAGCGCAAATGCTCACATAGTTGTCGTCCCAACTGAGCAGGGAGTATCAAGTAGCCGTCTGAGTCTCGGTACCATCTATCTTTATCTTTTTGAAGGTTGGCGTGTTTTTGGATCCAAGCAAGGTCTGTGGATGAACACTCAGGGGTTGAGGGCAGAGTTCCCATACCTGGAGGTGGAAGTCCGATCGCCAACATAGGGGTGATGAAATCTTCATCAGCTACTTTTCGAGCTGCCAGGTCTGCGGCACGATTCCCTCATGCCGTGGGGCTGTCACCCTTCTGATGTCCAGGTACGTGTACTATTGACACAGCCCGAGGCATCTGTACAGCCTCTAAAAGTCTACGGATTTCAGGCAAGTTTTTAATTTCTTTTCCTTCAGCTGTCAAAAACCCCCGTTCCCGATATATCGGGCCCTGGATGTGTACCGTGCCAAAAGCATAGCGACTGTCAGTGAAAAATAGTTATTCTTTTTCCTTTGGCTCTCTCTAATACTTGAATCAGGGCAATTAACTCTGCCTTTTGTGCTGAGGTATCCGGGGGAAGGGCCTCTGCCCATATCGTCTGTCCAGAGTCATCTACTACTGAGGCTCCCGCCCGTCTCTGTCCATCTTTCACATAACTGCTGCCGTCTGTGAACCATTTTAGCTCACTGTTATCCAGTGGAGTATCGGTTAAGTCCTTTCGCATTGCTGTTACCCCAGCCAGTATCTCATCACAATCATGGAGGGGGCTATTTTTTCCCGGATTGGGCAAAAGAGTGGCCGGATTTAGAGTGCAGGGCGTTTGGAAATGAATCCGTGGGGTGTCAAGTAGCAAGGCCTGGTAGTGCGTCAAGCGGGCATTAGAAATCCATTTACCTGGGGGTTGCTTTAAAACTCTCTCTATGGCATGAGGAGTGTAGACCAAGAGTCTCTGTCCATAAGTCAGTTTATCAGCATCGTGGACTAAGAGCGCGGTGGCCGCGATGATATGGAGGCAAGGTGGCCATCCGGCTGCCACTGGGTCCAGTCTCTTGGAAAGGTAAGCTACAGGTCACTTCCATGGTCCCATCTCTGTGTTAGTACCCCTTTTCCTATCTCCCGCTTTTCATCTACAAATAATTGGAAAGGGTTAGATGGATCAGGGAGGGCAAGGGTAGGAGCTTCTAGCAAGGCTCACCTGAGCTCTTGGAAGGCCTCTTTTATTGGCTCAGTCCATTTCCAGTCCTTGTTTTTTTTTTGTTTTTTTTTTTTTTTTGGTTCCCTCATATAGGGGCCTGGCCTTTTCTGCAAACCCCAAGATCCATTACCGGCAATATCCCACCGTTCCCAGAAATTTTCTCACTTGTCTAGGGTTAGCCGGCTCAGGTATCTGGAGGATGGTTTCTTTCATAGCCTGTGTTAGCCACCTCTGGCCCTGTTTTATGTTATAACCGAGGTATGTAACCTCTTGCTTGGCAATCTGGGCCTTTTTGGCACTGGCCTTGTAACCTAAAGTCCCCAAGGTTTGGAGAAGGTCACCTGTTGCCTCTTGGCACTCTTTCTCTGTAGCCGCTGCCAGCATAAAGTCATCAACATATTGTAATAAAACAATGGTAGGGTGTTCAACCCGATACTCACGGAGGTCTTCCTCCAGGGCCTCATTAAATAACGTGGCGAGTTTTTGAAACCCTGTGGTAAGCGAGTCCATGTCAGCTGCACAGGGGTCTGACCACCGTCTTCCTGCCATTTGAAGGCAAAGACTCTTGGCTTGCGGGGCAGAGAGGCAAACTGAAAAAGGCTTCTTTTAAATCTAAAACAGTGTACCAAATGTAGTTTGGAGGCAAGTTGCTTAGCAATGTATAAGGGTTAGGAACCATAGGATGAATATCATTCACCCGTTTGTTGACTTTTCGTAGATCTTGAACCGGTCTAAAATCAGTTCCCCCAGGCTTTTCACAGGCAACAGGGGAGTGTTCCATGGGGACCGGCACCTTTTTAGGACCCCAGTGTCTATGAGGCGTTGTATATGAGGAGTAATTCCCTTGTCGAGCCTCTTGACTCATGGGATAGTCGTACCCTCACCGGGGAAGCACTGGCTTTCAGTTCGCACAATGATAGGGGGCCTCTGTTTGGCTA
>NW_017190797.1:0-11101 GCF_001704415.2 Capra hircus | reverse complement strand
GGAGACTCCAGAAGTACCCCAAGATCCATGTCAGCACTGGAAGGAATCCTCAGGTTCCGGCACCGACTCCACGCAAGGTCTTAGGCCCCGCATCGACGGGAGAGGAATCCTGAGAGGCCCCAGCAACTCGCATGGGGACTGGCCTTTCCTGAGGCCACCCAGAGCGGGTCCCTGAGGTCCCCGTCATACGTTGAGAGCACCTGCCGCAACTCGAGAAAATCCAGTAGGTTCTCCCCTCCAGGCGAGATGAGGCCCATTTCCACTGACAGCGTCTCGAGGCTAATCACGTCTAACATCTGCAACTTCCAAAGGGTCCTTCACACACTTGCTGCAACTCAAGAAGTTCCCCGACATACCCGTCTCCACTCGAGAGGAAGCACGAGAGTCCCGCCCACATCCAGAGGAGCCCCGTTTCCGCCTCCTAGCTCGAGAGGAGGGTTCCTTTCCCTGCGTGGTCGGGAAAGAATTCCAGCGTTCCCGTCGCATCTCAAAGAGACCCCGCTTTCCACATGAAAGGTGAGAGGAACTCCAGGGTCGTGCCACCATACCCAGAGTCCCCCAGATGTCTCCGTCCATTCCAGGGAAACCTGTTTTCCCTGCACTGCATCGGCTTTCAAGCCAAGGATCGACTCACACCACGGTGGCACGTGGGACAGCCCTGTGGGAAAGCTCGAGGGATAGCCTCGTGGGAAAGCCTCCTGGGAAAGCCTCCTGGGAAAGCCTCAATGGAAAGCCACAGATCCCTTGATCCACGCGAAGGGAAGTGCCACACAGCTGCCACAGCTCGGGAGGAAAGCGCACGTGCATACCCCTCTCGAGACGAGGACTGACTTCCCTGGGGAGACTCCAGAAGTACCCCAAGATCCATGTCAGCACTGGAGAGGAATCCTCAGGTTTCAGCACCGACTTCACAGTAGGTCTTAGGCCCCGGTATCGACGGGAGAGGAATCCCGAGAGGCCCCGAGCAACTCGCATGTGGACTGGCCTTTCCTGAGGCCACCAGATCGGGTCCCTGAGGTCCCCGACGTAAGTCGAGAGCACCTGCCGCAACTCGAGAAAATCCAGGAGGTTCTACCCTCCAGGCTAGATGAGGCCCATTTCCGCTGAGGCGTCTCGAGGCTAACACACCTAACCTCTGGAACTTCCAACGGGTCCTTCACACCCTTGCTGCAACTCAAGATGTTCCCCGACATACCCGTCTCAAGTCGAGAGGAAGCACGAGAGTCCCGCCCACATCCAGAGGAGCACCGTTTCCCCTCCTAGCTCCAGAGGAGGGATCCTTTCCCTGCGTGGTCGGGAAAGAATTTCCGGCGTTCCCGTCGCATTTCAAGCGGAGGCGCAATCCAAAGGAAAGGCGAGAGGAACAACAGGGTCGTGCCACTATTCCCAGAGTCCCCAGATGTCTCAGTCCATTCCAGGGAAACCTGTTTTCCCTGCACTGCCTCGACTTTCAAGCCGAGGATTGACTCACACCCCCGGTGGCACGTTTGACAGCCCTGTGGTTAAGACTCGTGGAAAGCCTCGAAAGCCTCGAGGGAAAGCCACAGATCCCTTGATCCACACGAAGGGATGCGTGACACTGCTGCTGCTGCTCGGGAGGAAAGCGCACGTGCATGCCCCCACTCGAGAGGAGGACTTACTCCCCTGGGGAGACTCAGATGTACCCCAAGATCCATGTCAGCACTGGAGAGGAATCCTCAGGTTCCGGCACCGACTTCACACAAGATCTTAGGCTCCGTCATTGACGTAGAGGAATCCCGAGAGGCCCCCGAGCAACTCGCATGGGGACTGGCCTTTCCTGAGGCCACCAGAGCGGGTCCCTGAGGTCCCCGTCGTAAGTCGAGAGCACCTGCCGCAACTCGAGAAAAATCCAGGAGGTTCTCCCCTCCAGGCGAGATGAGGCCCATTTCCGCTGAGGCGTCTCGAGACTAATCACACCTAACCTCTGGAACTTCCAAAGGGTCTTTCACACCCTTGCTGCAACTCAGGAAGATCCCCGACATACCCGTCTCCACTCGAGAGGAAGCACGAGAGTCCCGCCCACATCCAGAGGAGCCCGGTTTCCGCCTCCTAGCTCGAGAGGAGGGATCCTTTCCCTGCGTGGTCGGGAAAGAAATCCCGGCGTTCCCGGTGCATCTCAAGAGGAGGCGCTCTCCACAGGAAAGGCGCGAGGAACTCCAGGGTTGTGCCACCATACCCAGAGTCCCCCAGATGTCTCAGTCCATTCCAGGGACAGCTGTTTTCCCTGCATTGCCTCCACTTTCAAGCCCAGGATCGACTCACACCACGGTGGCACGTGGGACAGCCCTGTGGGAAAGCCTCATGGGAAAGCCCTCGTGGGAAAGCCTCGAGGGAAAGCCACAGGTCCCTTGATCCACGCGAAGGGAAGGGTGACACCTGCTGGCTAGACCTCGGGAAGAAAGCGCACGGTGCATGCCCTCACTCGAGACGAGGACCGGACTCCATAGAGGAGACTCCAGAAGTACCCCAAGATCCATGTCAGCACTGGAAGGAATCCTCAGGTTCCGACACCGACTCCACGCAAGGTCTTAGGCCCCGGCATCGACGGGAGAGGAATCCTGAGAGGCCCACGAGCAACTCGGCATGGGGACTGGCCTTTCCTGAGGCCACCAGAGCGGGTCCCTGAGGTCCCCGTCATACGTTGAGAGCACCTGCCGCAACTCGAGAAAATCCAGTAGGTTCTCCCCTCCAGGCGAGATGAGGCCCATTTCCACTGACGGCGTCTCGAGGCTAATCACGTCTAACATCTGCAACTTCCAAAGGGTCCTTTCACACACTTGCTGCAACTCAAGAAGTTCCCCGACATACCCGTCTCCACTCGAGAGGAAGCACGAGAGTCCCGCCCACATCCAGAGGAGCCCCGTTTCCGCCTCCTAGCTCGAGAGGAGGGTTCCTTTCCCTGCGTGGTCGGGAAAGAATTCCCAGCGTTCCCGTCGCATCTCAAGAGGACCCGCTTTCCACATGAAAGGTGAGAGGAACTCCAGGGTCGTGCCACCATACCCAGAGTCCCCCAGATGTCTCCGTCCATTCCAGGGAAACCTGTTTTCCCTGCACTGCATCGGCTTTCAAGCCAAGGATCGACTCACACCACGGAGGCACGTGGGACAGCCCTGTGGGAAAGCCTCGAGGGATAGCCTCGTGGGAAAGCCTCCTGGGAAAGCCTCCTGGGAAAGCCTCAATGGAAAGCCACAGATCCCTTGATCCACGTGAAGGGAAGTGCCGACACAGCTGCCACAGCTCGGGAGGAAAGCGCACGTGCATACCCCTCTCGAGACGAGGACTGACTTCCCTGGGGAGACTCCAGAAGTACCCCAAGATCCATGTCAGCACTGGAGAGGAATCCTCAGGTTTCAGCACCGACTTCACAGTAGGTCTTAGGCCCCGGTATCGACGGGAGAGGAATCCCGAGAGGCCCCCGAGCAACTCGCATGTGGACTGGCCTTTCCTGAGGCCACCAGATCGAGTCCCTGAGGTCCCCGACGTAAGTCGAGAGCACCTGCCGCAACTCGAGAAAATCCAGGAGGTTCTACCCTCCAGGCTAGATGAGGCCCATTTCCGCTGAGGCGTCTCGAGGCTAATCACACCTAACCTCTGGAACTTCCAACGGGTCCTTCACACCCTTGCTGCAACTCAAGATGTTCCCCGACATACCCGTCTCAAGTCGAGAGGAAGCACGAGAGTCCCACCCACATCCAGAGGAGCACCGTTTCCGCCTCCTAGCTCCAGAGGAGGGATCCTTTCCCTGCGTGGTCGGGAAAGAATTTCCGGCGTTCCCGTCGCATTTCAAGCGGAGGCGCAATCCAAAGGAAAGGCGAGAGGAACTCCAGGGTCGTGCCACTATTCCCAGAGTCCCCCAGATGTCGTCAGTCCATTCCAGGGAAACCTGTTTTCCCTGCACTGCCTCGACTTTCAAGCCGAGGATCGACTCACACACCGGTGGCACGTTTGACAGCCCTGTGGTTAAGACTCGTGGGAAAGCCTCGTGGGAAAGACTCGAGGGAAAGCCACAGATCCCTTGATCCACACGAAGGGATGCGTGACACTGCTGCTGCTGCTCGGGAGGAAAGCGCACGTGCATGCCCCCACTCGAGAGGAGGACTTACTCCCCTGGGGAGACTCCAGATGTACCCCAAGATCCATGTCAGCACTGGAGAGGAATCGTCAGGTTCCGGCACCGACTTCACACAAGATCTTAGGCTCCGTCATTGACGTAGAGGAATCCCGAGAGGCCCCGAGCAACTCTCATGGGGACTGGCCTTTCCTGAGGCCACCAGAGCGGGTCCCTGAGGTCCCCGTCGTAAGTCGAGAGCACCTGCCGCAACTCGAGAAAATCCAGGAGGTTCTCCCCTCCAGGCGAGATGAGGCCCATTTCCGCTGAGGCGTCTCGAGACTAATCACACCTAACCTCTGGAACTTCCAAAGGGGTCTTTCACAAACCCTTGCTGCAAACTCAGGAAGATCCCCGACATTACCCGTCTCCACTCGAGAGGAAGCACGAGAGTCCCGCCCACATCCAGAGGAGCCACGTTTCCGCCTCCTAGCTCGAGAGGAGGGATCCTTTCCCTGCGTGGTCGGGAAAGAAATCCCGGCGTTCCCGGCGCAACTCAAGAGGAGGCGCTCTCCACAGGAAAGGCGCGAGGAACTCCAGGGTTGTGCCACCATACCCAGAGTCCCCCAGATGTCTCAGTCCATTCCAGGGACAGCTGTTTTCCCTGCATTGCCTCCACTTTCAAGCCCAGGATCGACTCACACCACGGTGGCACGTGGGACAGCCCTGTGGGAAAAGCCTCATGGGAAAGCCTCGTGGGAAAGCCTCGAGGGAAAGCCACAGGTCCCTTGATCCACGCGAAGGGAAGCGTGACACTGCTGCTAGAGCTCGGGAAGAAAGCGCACGTGCATGCCCCTCACTCGAGACGAGGACCGACTCCATTGAGGAGACTCCAGAAGTACCCCAAGATCCATGTCAGCACTGGAGAGGAATCCTCAGGTTTCAGCACCGACTTCACAGTAAGGTCTTAGGCCCCGGTATCGACGGGAGAGGAATCCCGAGAGGCCCCCGAGCAACTCGCATGTGGACTGGCCTTTCCTGAGGCCACCAGATCGGGTCCCTGAGGTCCCCGACGTAAGTCGAGAGCACCTGCCGCAAACTCGAGAAAATCCAGGAGGTTCTACCCTCCAGGCTAGATGAGGCCCATTTCCGCTGAGGCGTCTCGAGGCTAATCACACCTAACCTCTGGAACTTCCAACGGGTCCTTCACACCCTGCTGCAACTCAAGATGTTCCCCGACATACCCGTCTCAAGTCGAGAGAAGCACGAGAGTCCCACCCACATCCAGAGGAGCACCGTTTCCGCCTCCTAGCTCCAGAGGAGGGATCCTTTCCCTGCGTGGTCGGGAAAGAATTTCCGGCGTTCCCGTCGCATTTCAAGCGGAGGCGCAATCCAAAGGAAAGGCGAGAGGAAACTCCAGGGTCGTGCCACTATTCCCAGAGTCCCCCAGATGTCTCAGTCCATTCCAGGGAAACCTGTTTTCCCTGCACTGCCTCGACTTTCAAGCCGAGGATCGACTCACACCCCGGTGGCACGTTTGACAGCCCTGTGGTTAAGACTCGTGGGAAAGCCCTCGTGGGAAAGCCTCGAGGGAAAGCCACAGATCCCTTGATCCACACGAAGGGATGTGTGACACTGCTGCTGCTGCTCGGTGAGGAAAAGCGCACGTGCATGCCCCCACTCGAGAGGAGGACTTACTCCCCTGGGGAGACTCCAGATGTACCCCAAGATCCATGTCAGCACTGGAGAGGAATCCTCAGGTTCCGGCACCGGACTTCACACAAGATCTTAGGCTCCGTCATTGACGTAGAGGAATCCCGGAGAGGCCCCCGAGCAACTCTCATGGGGACTGGCCTTTCCTGAGGCCACCAGAGCGGGTCCCTGAGGTCCCCGTCGTAAGTCGAGAGCACCTGCCCGCAACTCGAGAAAATCCAGGAGGTTCTCCCCTCCAGGCGAGATGAGGCCCATTTCCGCTGAGGCGTCTCGAGACTAATCACACCTAACCTCTGGAACTTCCAAAGGGTCTTTCACACCCTTGCTGCAACTCAGGAAGATCCCCGACATACCCGTCTCCACTCGAGAGGAAGCACGAGAGTCCCGCCCACATCCAGAGGAGCCACGTTTCCGCCCTCCTAGCTCGAGAGGAGGGATCCTTTCCCTGCGTGGTCGGGAAAGAAATCCCGGCGTTCCCGGCCGCATCTCAAGAGGAGGCGCTCTCCACACGGAAAGGCGAGAGGAACTCCAGGGTCGTGCCACCCATTCCCAGAAGTCCCCCAGATGTGTCAGTCCCATTCCAGGGAAACCTGTTTTCCCTGCACTGCCTCGACTTTCAAGCCGAGGATCGACTCACCACCAGGGTGGCACGTGGGACAGCCCTGTGCGAAAGGCTCATGGGAAAGCCTCGTGGGAAAGCCTCGAGGGAAAGCCACAGATCCCTTGATCCACACGAAGGGAAGCGTGACACGCGCTGCTACAGCTCGGGAGGAAAGCGCACGTGCATGCCACCACTCGAGATGAGGACTGACTCCCCTGTGGAGACTCCAGAAGTACCCCAAGGTCCATGTCAGTACTGGAGAGGAAACCTCAGGTTCCCGCACCGACTCCACACAAGGTCTTAGGCCCCCGGCATCGACGGGAGAGGAATCCCGAGAGGCCCCGAGCAACTCGCATGGGGACTGGCCTTTCCTGAGGCCACCAGAGAGGGTCCATGAGGTCCCCGTCGTAAGTCGAGAGCACCTGCCGCAACTCGAGAAAATCCAGGAGGTTCTCCCCTCCAGGCGAGATGAGGCCCCATTTCCGCTGAGGCGTCTCGAGGCTAATCACACCTAACCTCTGGAACTTCCAAAGGGTCCTTCACACCCTTGCTGCAACTCATGAAGTTCCCCGACATACCCGTCTCCACTCGAGAGGAAGCACGAGAGTCCCGCCCACATCCAGAGGAGCCCCGTTTCCGCCTGATAGATCCAGAGGAGGGATCCTTTCCCTGCGTGGTCGGGAAAGAATTCCCGGCGTTCCCGGCACATCTCAAGAGGGAGGCGCGCTCTCCAAAGGAAAGGCTAGATGAACTCGAGGGTCGTGCCACCATTCCCAGAGTCCGCCAGAAAATTCCTTGTCGGGAATTTTAATTGGCCTTCCCGCGTAAAACCTAGCTATTCAGCCTTTTTCCTCCAGTTAATCTTCTTACTACCCTATAATTTTCTTAATCTAATCTTACATTAATAATTACACAAGACTTTCCACGTCAACGCTGTCCATCCGTCGAATTCCCTGGATGCAGCGAGGATGGACACCGGCACACTGGAGCTATCTGGGGGACTCTTGGAATGATGTCACGACACTGGAGTTTCTCTCGCCTTTCCTGTGGAGAGCGCCTCCTCATGAGATGCGACGGGAACACCGGGAATTCTTTCCGGAACATACAAGGAAAGGATACCTGACCGCGAGGTACGAGGCGGAAACGGGGCTCCTCTGCATGTGGGCGGGACTCTCGTGCTTCCTCTCGAGTGGAGTCAGGTATGTTGGGGAACTTCTTGAGTTGCAGCAAGGGTGTGAATGACCCTTTGGAAGTTCCAGAGGTTAGGTGTGATTAGCCTCCAGACGCCTCAGCGGAAATTGGGCTCATCTCGCCTGGAAGGGAGAACCTCCTGGATTTTCTCGAGTTGCGTCAGGTGCTCTCGACTTAGGACGGGGACCTCAGCGACCCGCTCTGTTGGCCTCAGGAAAGGCCGGTCCACATGCGAGTTGTTCGGGGCCTCTCGGGATTCCTCTCCGTTGATGCCGGGGCCTAAGACCTTGTGTGGAATCAGTTCCGGAACCAGAGGATTTCTCTCCAGTGCTGACATGGATCTTGGGGTACTTCTGGAGTCTCTCCAGGGAGTCAGTCCTCGTCTCGAGTGGGGGCATGCACGTGAGATTTCCTCCCGAGCTGTAGCAGAAGAGTCACGTTTCCCTTCGCGTGGATCAAGGGATCTGTGGCTTTCCCTCGAAGCTTTCCCACCAGGCTTTCCACGAGGCTTTCCACAGGGCTGTCCCCTGTGCCACCGTGGTGTGAGTCGATCCGAGGCTTGAATGTCGAGGCAGTGCAGGGCAAACAGGATTCCCAGGAATGGACTGAGACATCTGGGGGACTCGGGGAATGGTGGCACGACTCTGGAGTTCCTCTCGCCTTTCCTGTGGAGAGCGCCCCTCTTGAGATGCCCGGGAAAGCCGGGAATTCTTTCCGGACGACACACAGGAAAAAGGATCCTTGCTCTCGAAAGGGCGGAGGGCTCCTCTGGACTGTGGACTGTGAGTGGAGACGGTATGTCCGGAAACTTCTTGAATTGCAGCAAGGGTGTGAAGGAGCCTCTGGAAGTTCCAGAGGTTAGGTGTGATTAGCCTGGGGACGCCTCAGAGGAAATGGGCCTCATCTCGCCTGGAGGGGAGAACCTCCTGGATTTCCTCGAGTTGCGGCAGGTGCTCTCGACTTCTGACGGGGACCACAGGGACCCGCTCTGGTGGCCTCAGGAAAGGCCAGTCCCCATTCGAGTTTCTCGGGGGCCTCTCGGGATTCCTCTCCTGTCGATGCTGATGCCTAAGATCTTGTGCGGAGTCAGTGCCGGAACCTGAGGATTCCTCTCCAGTGCTGACATGGATCTTGGGGTACTTCTGGAGTCTACCAGGGGAGTCAGTCCCCGTCTCGAGTGGGGGCATGCACGTGTGCTTTCCTCCGAGCTGTAGCAGCAGAGTCCTGCTTCCCTTCGCGTGAATCAAGGGAACAGTGGCTTTCCCTCGAGGCTTTCCCTAGAGGTTTTCCCACCAGGCTTTCCCACCAGGCTTTCCCACGAGGCTTTTACCACAGCGCTGTCCACTGACCACCATGGTGTAAGTCGATCCTCGCTTGAAAATTGAGGCAGTGCAGAGAAAACAGGCTTCCCTGGATTGGCCTGAGACATCTGGGGGACTCTGGAATGGTGGAACGACCCTGGAATTCCTCACGCGCCTTTCCTGTGGAAAGCGTCCCCTCTTGAGATGCGACGGGAACGCCGGGAATTCTTTCCCGACCATGCAGGGAAAGGATCCCTCCTCTCGTGCTATGAGGCGGAAACGGGGCTCCTCTGGATGTGGGCGGGACTCTCGTGCTTCCTCTCGAGTGGAGACGGGTATGTCGTGGAACTTCTTGAGTTGCAGCAAGGATGTGAAGGACGTTTTGGTAGTTCCAGAGGTTAGGTGTGATTAGTCTGGGGACGCCTCAGAGGAAACGGGCCTCATCTCGCCTGGAGGGGAGAACCTCCTGGATTTTCTCGAGTTGTTGCAGGTGCTCTCGACTTACCACGGGGAACTCAGGACCGCGATCTGCTGGCCTCAGGAAAGTCTAGTCCCCATGCGAGTTGCTTGGAGACCTCTCGGATTCCTCTCCCGACGATGCTTGACCTAAGACCTTTTGTGGAGTTGATGCCGGAAGATGAGGATTCCTCTCCACTGCTGACATGGATCTGGGGTACTTCTGGAGTCTCCCCAGGGGAGTCAGTCTCGTCTCGAGTGGGGCCTGCACGTGCGCTTTCCTCCCGAGCTGTAGCAGCAGTGTCACACTTCCCTTCGGGTTGATCAAAGCAACTGTGGCTTTCCCTCGAGGCTTTTCCAAGCTTTCCCTCGAGGCTTTCCACAGGGCTGTCCCACGTGCCACCGTGGTGTGTGTCGATCCTGGGCTTGAAAGTCGAGGCAGTGCAGGGAACAGGTTTCCCTGAAATGGACGCAGACATCTGGGGGACTCTGGGAATGGTGGCACGACCCTGGAGTTCCTCTCGCCTTTCCTGTGGACAGCGCCTCCTCTTGAGATGCGACGGGAACGCAGGGAATTCTTTCCCGACCATGCAGGAAAAGGATACCTCCTCTCGAACTTGGAGGCTGAAACGGGGCTCCTCTGGATGTGGCCGGGACTCTCGTGCTTCCTCTCGAGTGGAGACGGGTATGTTGGGGAACTTCTTGAGTTGCAGCAAGGGTGTGAAGGATCCTTTGGAATTCCAGAGGTTAGGTGTGTTTAGAGTCGAGACGCCTTAGCGAAAATGGCCCTCATCTCCCCTGGAGGGGAGTATCGCCTGGATTTTTTCGAGTTGTGGGTACGTGCTCTCGCCTTACGACGGGGACCACTTGGACCGCTCTGGTGGCCTCAGGAAAGGCCAGTCCCCATGCGAGTTGCTCGGGGGCCTCTCGGATTCCTCTCCCGTCGATGCCAGGGCCTAAGACCTTGTGTGGAGTCAGTGCCTGCCGGGGTCCAGCCCCGGTGTATCCAGGGAATTCGAAGGGTGGACGGCGTTGGTGTGGAAAGACTTGTTTGTTTATTAATGTAAGATTAGATTAAGAAACTATAGTGTAGTAAGAAGATTAAGTGGAGGAAGAGTGCTGAATAGCTTGGTTTATGCGGAAGGCCAATAAAATTCCAGACAAGGAATTTGCACCATCTACGTTGGGCTACCGGCCCCGCTTGAATATCTAAGGGTGCCTCGCCTTAAGCTCCCTTTCGTGCGGGTCTTAACAGCCGGGGCAAGTAAGTAGACCTGGCGAGCCTCCGCGCCCCAGATGGAGATTCAGCCTGAAGTTAAGTAAAGAGAGCAGAGAGAGGGAAGGGGAGAGAAGAAGAGAGAGAGAGAGACATGGGGGGAGCCAGAGTCCCAAGAAACCAGGCCGAGAGACTAGTTCGAGAAACTGGCCCCCATCCTTTATTGTTCAGAAGGCCCTTTTATACTTTTGATAAAACACCGAGATCAATGGGTAACACAAAATTATGTAGCGTTCGCAAACCCAGATTCTTTCCATATATCATTTTGTATACAAAAGGTCTCAGGTGATTTACATTATCTTTTGGCCAGAGGCTTGTTAACAATTTTTGGCTCTCTTCCTTAATGAATGTTAAGTTTGTTTCCCTGAAGTGTTTTTTTTTTTAATCTGCATCTCCTTAAAGCATTAAAGTTACATCTCTATAGAACAAAGGTGCAGTGGGATATAAACAAAGAAGGTACTTAACTCAAAGATCTAATGTTGCTAATACCAGGT
>NW_017190796.1:0-11101 GCF_001704415.2 Capra hircus | reverse complement strand
CCCCCTCGAGGCTCCAAAGGAGAGATCTTTTAACTGCTTGCATTTCCCCGAGTCAAAGACCTTGTGTTGAGTTGGGACCGGAAACTGAGGATTCCTCTCCAGTGCTGACGTGGATTTTTGGTACTTCTGGACTCTCCCAGGGGAGTCAGTCCTCGTCTCGAGTGGGAAATGCACTGGGCTTTCTCCCTAAAGGTGGCAGCAGTGTCATGCTACCCGACGGGTGGATCAAGGGATGTGTGGCCTTTCCCTGTAGGATTTCCCATGAGGCTTTCCCACGAGGCTAACACACAGGGCTGTCCCACGTGCCACCGTGGTGTGAGTCGATCCTCGACGTGACAGTCAAGGCAGTGCAGGTAAAAGAGTTTCCTTTGGAATGGACTCAGTCCTCTGGGGGACTCTTGGAATGGTGGCACGACCCTGGAGTTTCTCTCGCCTTTCCTGTGGAGAGCGCTTCCTCTTGGATGCGACGGGAATGCCCGGAATTCTTTCCCGAACACGCAGGGAAAGGATCCCTCATCTCGAGCTACAAGGAGGAAAAGGGCCTTCTCTGGATGTGCAAGGGACGCTCGCGCTTCCTCTCGAGTGGACAAGGGTATGTCCGGGAACTTCTTGAGTTGCAGCAAGGGTGTGAAGGACCCTATGGAAGTTCCAAAGGTTAGATGTGATTAGCCTCGAGTCGCCTCAGCGGAATGGGCCTCATCTAGCCTGGAGGGGAGAATCTCCAGGATTTTCTCGAGTTGCGGTAGGTGCTCTCGATTTACGACGGGGACCACAGGGACCCTATCTGGTGGCCTCAGGAAAGGCCACTCTCCGTGCGAGTTGCTTATTGGCCTCTCAGGATTCCTCTCCCTTCAATGCTGGGGCCTAAGACCTTTTGTGAAGTCGGGGCCGTAAACTGAGAATTATTCTCCAGTGCTGACATGGATCTTGGGTACTTCTGGAGTCTCCCCAGGGGAGTCAGTCCTCGTCTCGAGTGGGGCAAATGCACGTTGCGGCTTTCCTCCCTGAAAGCTGTGGAGCAGTGTCACGCTTCCCATCGCGTGGATCAAGGGATCTGTGGCTTTCCTCGAGGCTTTCCCTCAAGGCTTTCCCACGAGGCTTTCCCTACGAGGCTTTACACACAGGGCTGTCCCACGTGCCACCGTGGTTTGAGTCGATCTTCGGCGTGAAAGTCGAGGCAGTTTGCAGGAAAACAGGTTTCCTCTGAAATGGACTGCAGATCATCTGGGGGACTCTTGGAATGGTGGCCTGACCTGGAGTACCTATCCGCCTTTCCTGTGGAGAGGCGCTCCTCTTGAGATGCGACGGGAACCTGCAGGAATTCTTTTCCCGACCAACGTCAGGGAAAGGATCCCTCATCTCGAGCTACAAGAGGCGGAAAACGGGGCCTTCCTCTGGATGTGGCAAGGGACCGCTCTGGCTTCCTCTCGAGTGGACATACGGGTATGTCGGGGAACTTCTTGAGTTGCAGCAAGGGTGTGAAGGAACCCTATGGAAGGTTCAGAGGTTAGGATGTGATTAGGCCTCGAGATCGCCTCAGCGGAAATGCGGCCTCATGCTTACGCCTGGAGGGGAGAACCTCCAGGATTTTCTCGACTTGCGGTCAGGTGCTCTCGACTTTACGACGGGGACCTACAGGGACCGCTATCTGGTGGCCTCAGGAAAGGCCAGCGTCTCCCGATGCGAGTTGCTTATGGGACCTCTCCTAGGATTCCTCTACCCTTCAGATGCCTGGGAACCTAAGACCTTGTCTGGAGTTGGGGCCGGTAAACTGAGAATTATCTCTCCAGTGCCTGACATGGATCCTGGGGTACTTCTGGAGTCTCCCCAGGGCGAGTTCAGTCCTCGATCTCGAGTGGGGGCATGCACGTGCGCTTTCCTCCCGAGCTCTAGGAAGCCAGTGTCACGTCTTCCATCGCGGCCGCGATCAAGGGATCTGTGGCTTTCCCTCTGGGCATTCCCACCAAGTTTCCTACGAGGCTTTACCACAGGGCTGTCCCAACGTGCCACCGTGTGGTTGGAGTCGATCTATCGGCGATGAAATGTCGAGGCAGTTGGCAGGGAAAACAGGTGTCCTCTGAACATGGACTGAGACATCTGGAGGACTCTTGGAATGGTGGCACGACCCTGGAGTATCCTATGCCGCCTTTCCTGTGGAGAGGGCCTGCCTCTTGAGATGCGACGGGAACACTCGCGGAATTCTTTTCCGACCACAGCAGGGAAAGGATCCCTCATCTCGAGCTAAAGGAGGCGGAAACGGGCCTCCTCTTGGATGTGGGCGGGACCTCTCTGCTTCCTCTCGAGTGGCATACGGGTATGATCGGCGGAACTTCTTGAGTTGCCAGCAAGGGTGTGAAGGACCTTTGGACGGTTCCAGGGGGTAGGTGTGATTGGCCTCGAGATGCTTCAGCATAATTCGCCTCTGTTCGCCTGGAGGGGAGAACCTCCAGGATTTTCTCGACTTGCGGCAGGTTGCTCTCGACTTACGACGGGGACCTCAGGGACCCGCTCTGGTGGCCTCAGGAAAGGCCAGTCCCCATGCGAGTTGCTAGGGGACCTCTCCCTGGATTCCTCTACCGTAGATGCCGGGAACCTAAGACCTTGTCTGGAGTTGGGGCCGGAACCTGAGGATTTCTCTCCAGGCCTGACATGGATCCTGGGGTACTTCTGGAGTCTCCCCAGGCGATTCAGTCCTCATCTCGAGTGGGGGCATGCACGTGCGCTTTCCTCCCAGCTCTAGCACCAGTGTCAGTTCCCTTCGCGTGGATCAAGGATCTGTCGGGCTTTCCCACGCTTTCCCACAGGCTTTCCCACAGGCTGTCCCACGTGCCACCGTGGTGTGAGTCGATCCTCGCCTGAAAGTCGAGGCAGTGCAGGGAAAACAGGTTTCCCTGGAATGGACTGAGACATCTGGGACTCTGGGAATGGTGGCACGACCCTGGAGTTCCTCTCCTTTCCTGTGGAGAGCGCCTCTTGAGATGCGACGGGAACGCCGGAATTCTTTCCCGACCACGCAGGAAAGGATCCCCTCTCGAGCTAGGAGGCGGAAACGGGCTCCTCTGGATGTGGGCGGGACTCTCGTTCCTTCTCTCGAGTGAGACGGGTATGTCGGGAACTTCTTGAGTTGCAGCAAGGGTGTGAAGGACCCTTTGGAAGTTCCAGATAGGTGTGATTAGCCTCGAGACGCCTCAGCGGAAATGGGCCTCATCTCGCCTAACCTCCTGGATTTTTCGAGTTGGCAGGTGCTCTGACTTAAGACGGGACCTGAGGGACCCGCTCTGGTGGCCTCAGAAAGGCCACCCCAGAGCTCGGGCCTCTCGGGATTCCTCCCGTCGATGGGCCTAAGACCCCTGCCAACCTGAGGATTCCTCTCCAGCTGACATGGATTATGACCATTTGCTGATCTCGAGCTAATCACACCTCTGGAACTTCAAAGGGTCCTTCACACCCTTGCTGCCAGAAGTTCCCCGACATACCCGTCTCCACTCGAGAGAAGGAGAGTCCCGCCCACATCCAGAGGAGCCCCGTTTCCCTCCTAGCTCGAGAGGGGGATCCTTTCCCTCGTGTCGGAAAGAATTCCCGGCGTTCCCGTCGCATCTCAAGAGAGGCGCTCTCCACAGGAAAAAGGAACTCCAGGTCTGCCACCATTCCCAGAGTCCCCAGATGTCTCAGTCCATTCCAGGAAACCTGTTTTCCCTGCACTGGCTCGACTTTCAGAAGGATCGACTCACACCACGGTGGCACGTGGGACAGCCCTGTGGAAAGTGGGAAAGCCTCGTGGGAAAGCCTCGAGAAAGCCTCAGATCCCTTGATCCACGCGAAGGAAAGCATGACGCCGCTGCTACAGCTCGGGAGGAAACCGCACGTGCATGCCCCCACTCGAACGAGGACTGACTCCCCTGGGGAGACTCCAGAAGAACCCCAAGATCCATGTCAGCACTGGAGAGGAATCCTCAGGTTCCGGCACGATCCACACAAGGTCTTAGCCCCGGCATCGACGGGAGAGGAATCCCGAGAGGCCCCGAGCAACTCGCATGGGGACTGGCCTTTCCTGAGGCCACCAGAGCGGGTCCCTGAGGTCCCCGTCGTAAGTCCAGAGCACCTGCCACAACTCGAGAAAATCCAGGAGGTTCTCCCCTCCAGGCGAGATGAGGCCCATTTCCGCTGAGGTGTCTCGAGGCTAATCACACCTAACCTCAGGAACTTCCAAAGGGTCCTTCACACCCTTGCTGCAACTCAAGAAGTTCCCCGACATACCCGTCTCCACTCGAGAGGAAGACGAGAGTCCCGCCCACATCCAGAGGAGCCCGTTTCCGCCTCCTAGCTCGAGACGGGGATCCTTTCAGTGTGTGTCGGGGAAAGAATTCCCGGTGTTCCCGTCGCATCTCAAGAACATGCGCTCTCCACAGGAAAGGCCAGAGGAACTCCAGGGTCGTGCCACCATTCCAGAGTCCTCCAGATGTCTCAGTCCATTCCATGGACACCTGTTTTCCCTGCACTGCCTCGACATTCACGCAGATGATCGACCCACACAACGTGGCACTTGGGACAGCCCTGTGGGAAAGCCTGTTTGGAAAACTTGGTGGGAATGCCCAGAGGGAAAGCCACAGATCCCTTGATCGTCGGGCCGGGAAGACTGACACTGGTTCTAGAGCTCGGGAGGAAAGCGCCACGTGCATGCCCCCCACTCGAGATGAGGACTGAATCGCCTGGGGAGACTCCAGAAGTAACCCCAGGATCCATGTCAGGCCTGGAGAGAATCCTCACGTTCCGGCCCCAACTCCAGACAAGGTCTTAGGTTCCGGCATCTACGGTAGAGGAATCCAGGGAGGTCCCCTAGCAACTCGCATGGGGACCTGCCTTTCCTGAGGCCACCAGAGCGGGTCCCTGAGGTCCCCGTCGTAAGTCGAGAGCACCTGCCGCAAGTCGAGAAAATCCTGGAGGTTCTCCCCTCCAGGCGAACAGAGGCGAATTATTGCTGAAGCATCTCGAGGCCAATCACACCTACCCCCTGAACCGTCCAAAGGTTCCTTCACACCCTTGCTGCAACTCAAGAAGTTCCCCGATATACCCGTATGCACTCGGAGAGGAAGCAGAAGGGTCCCGCCCACATCCAAAGGAGCCCCGTTTCCGCCTCTTTGCTCGAGATGAGGGATCCTTTCCCTACTTGGTCGAAAAAGAATTCCCGAGGTTCCCGTCGCATCTCAAGAGGAGGCCCTCTCCACAGGAAAGGGGATAGGTACTCCAGGTCAGGCCACCATTCCAAGAGTCCCCCAGATGTCTCAGTCCATTTCAGAGGAACCTGTTTTCCCCAAACTGCCTTCGACTTTCACGCCGAAGATCGACTCAAACCACAGTGGCACGTGGGACAGCCCTGTGGTAAAGCCTCGTAGGAAAGCCTCGTGGGAAAGCCTTGAGGGAAAGCCTCGAGGGAAAGCCACAGATCCCTTGATCCACGCGATGGGAAGCGTGACACTGCTTCCACAGCTCGCGGAGGAAAGCGCACGTGCATGCCCCCACTCGAGACGAGGACTGACTCCCCTGGGGAGACTCCAGAAGTACCCCAAGATCCATGTCAGCACTGGAGAATAATTCTCAGTTTACGGCCCCGACTTCACAAAAGGTCTTAGGCCCCAGCATTGAAGGGAGAGGAATCCTGAGAGGCCAATAAGCAACTCGCACGGAGAGTGGCCTTTCCTGAGGCCACCAGATAGGGTCCCTGTGGTCCCCGTCGTAAATCGAGAGCACCTACCGCAACTCGAGAAAATCCTGGAGATTCTCCCCTCCAGGCTAGATGAGGCCCATTTCCGCTGAGGCCGACTCGAGGCTAATCACATCTAACCTTTGGAACTTCCATAGGGTCCTTCACACCCTTGCTGCAACTCAAGAAGTTCCCCGACATACCCTTGTCCACTCGAGAGGAAGCGCGAGCGTCCCTTGCACATCCAGAGAAGGCCCTTTTCCTCCCTGTAGCTCGAGATGAGGGATCCTTTCCCTGCGTGGTCGGGAAAGAATTCCTGGCATTCCCGTCGCATCCAAGAGGAAGCGCTCTCCACAGGAAAGGCGAGAGGAACTCCAGGGTCGTGCCACCATTCCAAGAGTCCCCCAGAGGACTGAGTCCATTCCAAAGGAAACTCTTTTACCTGCCACTGCCTTGACTGTCACGTCGAGGATCGACTCACACCACGGTGGCACGTGGGACAGCCCTGTGTGTTAGCCTCGTGGGAAAGCCTCATGGGAAATCCTACAGGGAAAGCCACACATCCCTTGATCCACCCGTCGGGTAGCATGACACTGCTGCCACCGTTAGGAGGAAAGCCCACGTGCATTTCCCCACTCGAGACGAGGACTGACTCCCCTGGGGAGAGTCCAGAAGTACCCAAAAATCCACGTCAGCACTGGAGAGGAATCCTCAGTTCCGGTCCCAACTCAACACAAGGTCTTCGACTCGGAAATTCAAGCAGTTAAAAGATCTCTCCTTTGGAGCCTCGAGGGGGATCGGGCTTCTCTGGATGTGGCGGGACCCTCGTGCTTCCTTTGAGTGTAGACGGGTATGTCGGGAAAGCTCTTGAGTTGCAGCAAGTGTGTGAAGGAACCATTGGAAGTTCCAGAGGTTAGGTGTGCTTAGCCTCTAGATGCGTCAGTGGAAATAGGCCTCATTTTGCCTGTAGGGGAGAATCTCCTGGATTTTCTCGAGTTACGGCAGGTGCTCTCGAATTACGACGGGGACCTCAACCCTGTCTCGTGGCCTCAGGAAAGGCCAGTCCCCATGCAAGTTGCCAGGGGGACTCTCGGGATTCCTCTTGGGTCGATGCCGGGCCTAAGACCTTGTGTGGAGTCGAGGCCGGATCCTGAGGATTCCTCTCCAGTGCTGACATGGTTCTTGGGGTACTTCTGGAGTCTCCCCAGGGAAGTCAGTCCTCGTCTCGAGTGTGGGCATGCACGTGCGCTTTCCTCCCGAGCTGTAGCAGCAGTGTCACGCTTCCTAACGCGTGGTCAAGGGATCTGTAGCTTTCACTCAAGTCTTTCCTTCAAGGCTTTCCCAAGAGTCTTTCCCACAGGGCTGTCCCACCTGCCACCATGGTGTGAGTCGATCCTCGGCTTGAAAGTCGAGGCAGTGCAGGGAAAACAGGTTCCTCTGGAATGGACTGAGACATCTGGGGGACTCTTGGAATGGTGTACGACCCTGGAGTTCCGCTCGCCTTTCCTGTGGAGAGCGCCTCCTCTTGAGATGGGACGGGAACGCCGGGAATTCTTTCCCGACCAAGCAGGAAAGGATCCGTCATCTCGAGTCCGAGGCAGAAACGGGGCTCCTCTGGATGTGGGCAGGACCCTCGTGCTTCCTCTGGAGTGGAGACGGTATGTCGGGAACTCTTGAGTTTCAGCAAGGTTGTGAAGGAACCTTTGGAATTTCCAGAGGTGTGATTAGCCTCGAGAGCCTCAGCGGAAATTGGCCTCATCTTGCCTGGAGGGGAGAACCTCCTGGATTTTCTCGAATTGTGGCAGGTGTTCTCAACGTACGCTGGGACCTCAGGGACCCGCTCTGGTGGCGTCAGGAAAGCCAGTTCCCATCCGAGTGGCTACGGGCCTCTCGGGATTCCTCTCCCGTCGATGGTGGGCCTAAGACCTTGTGTGAAGTCGAGGCCGGTACCTGAGGATTCCTCTCCCGTGCTGACATGGTTCTTGGGTACTTCTTGAGTCTCCCCAGGGGTGTCAGTCCTCTTTCTCAGCGGGATCATGCAAGAACGCTTACCTCCGAGCTGCAGTAGCAGTGTCACGCTGCCCGTCGCGGTGGATCAAGAGATCTGTGTCTTTCCCTCGAGGTATTTCCCACGGGCTTTCCCTCGACTTTCCCACGAGGCTTTCCCACATCGCTGTCCCACGTGCCACCGTGTGCCAGTCGATCCTCGGCGTGAAAATCAAGGCAGTGCAGGGAAAACAGGTTCCTCTGGAATGGACTGAGACATCTGGGGACTCTTGGAATTGTGGCACGACCCTGGAGTTCCTCTCGCCTTTCCTGTGGAGAGCGCCTCTTCTTGAGATGCGGTGGGAACGCCGGGAATTCTTTCCCGACCAAGCAGGGAAAGTGCCGTGGTCCAGCCCCGGTGGATCCAGCGTGATTCGAAGGTGGGGACGTAGTCGTCGTCTTTGGAAATATACATATTTAATCCCAGATATAAAGAGATTAGAAATGGATAGTGTAGTAGGAAGATTATTGGAGAAAAAGAGGCTGAATAACTTGGATTACGTGGAATAGCATCCATCCTCCAGTAGAGAATTCAGCCAGAAAAACGGGAGCAAAAAAGAAGCGACATGGGGAATCAGTCTTTCCGGAAACTGATCTGATTTCTTTATTTTTGGTTTTGCTTGTATACCTCTTGTTACACATAGGATGAATACAGAGTCACGCAGGAGTCGGCATCCTGACCTTTATCAAAATCAGGTGCTTCACATAAATGTATAAAAAAAAGGTCTTAGGGATCTTACATCATCTTCTGGCCATGAATGAGACCTGCTGACATTTTTATGATCCTTTCTTTGATAACCAAATAAACTTATTTCTTCCAAGGGTGTTTTTTCTTAAACCAGGCACCACCCTCCAAATAAAGTTACATTCCTATAGGTGAGGGTGTAGTGAGTTACAATCAAGAAAGGAATTTATTTAACCCAAGGTTAACATGATTAGTCTTAAAGTGAATTCTTATTTCTCCTATATGCTTAAAGGTTAATACTTATTTCTCCTATATACTAGTTATATTCATTATAAGGGTAGGAACATGGAGATTTATCAGCAAACATCAGCCTAACAAATGAAAATCCTTTCATCAATTCTCCCCTTAAGATCTATTTAGTCTTAAGATATGATAAAGTTACATTCTTACATAGAAAGGACACAGTGATATATAACAAAGTACAGTGATCTATTACAAAAGTGAAAATCCATTAACTCAAAAAGTCTAGTATTGCTAACATCAAAAACTGCTATATTTCCTTTGCTATATTCCAAATACATTGATTAATATATTCCAAGTGCCTAAGGATATGGAGGCCTGGTGGCAATCATTGACTCAACAAGAAGAAAAAGTCCTATGCTAATTAAGACTCTCAAAATACTCCAAAACTCTCTGTGCTGTTTACAGTTGAGAGGTAGTAAACAATCTTGCGCCTAGTGCAGCAGTATGGATAATCCTGTCACACAAGCTGGTCTGTCAGCAGAGAGGTTTGACCTAAAATATCCTTGTCCCACCCAGAGCAGGGAATTAGCAGCAATTTTTGACACAACAAATGAAGAACCCTTCACCAATATAATTCCTAACCAACTATACTAATAATTTCTAACTCCCCAAAATAATTTGCCTTTAGTAAGTCTAAAACATCTCATGCCTCTCAGGTTGGGAGGCTGTAAACAATCACATGTGGCCGGACAAACCTATAAAGTGGGCTAGATAACCTTCAGAGGAGTCAGCAAGCTGAAACACTCTTGTCATGCCCAAGAATATTTATTGCCTTGAAGCTGCACGTTTACTTCTTCTCCGAGAGAAACAGTTATGGGGGAGAGCCCCCGTAAAGTCAGAAGTGTAGGTGAGAGCATAAAACAGACTCTGGTTTTGGGTTCGATGCTCGGAACAGGGGGTTACCTGAGGCTTGATCACGCCTTTGCGCATGCCAAGCCTCCTTCCTCATGACCTTTGCCATAGGCGGAATTCCTCACGCTGGCCCCCAGAAGGAAAGGATCCCTCATCTCGAGCGACGAGGCGGAAACGCGCCTCCTGTGGATGTGGGGGACCATCTTGCTTATTCTCGAGTGGAGACGGGTATGTCGGGAACTTCTTGAGTTGCAGCAAGGGTGTAAAGTACCTTTTGGAAGTTCCAGAGGTTAGTGTGATTAGCCTCGAGACACCTCAGTGGAAATGGGCCTCATCTCGCCTGGAGGAGAACCTCCTGGATTTTCTCGAGTTGCGGCAGTGCTCTCGACTTACGACGGGACCTCAGGGCCAGCTCTGGTGCCTCAGGAAAGGCCAGTCCCCATTCAAGTTTCTAGGGCCTCTCAGGATTCCTCTCCTGTCGATGCCGGGGCCTAAGACCTTGTGTGAAGTCGGGGCTGGAACCTGAAGATTCCTCTCCAGTGCTGACATGGATCTTGTGTACTTCTGGAGTCTCCCAGGGAGTCAGTCCTCGTCTCGAGTGGGGCATGCACGTGCGCTTTCCTCCCGAGCGGTAGCAGCAGTGTCACGCTTCCCGTCGCGTGGATCAAGGGATCTGTGGCTTTCCCTCTAGGCTTTCCCATGAGGCTTTCCCACAGGCTTCCACATGCCACCTTGGGTGAGACGATCCTCGGCGTGAAAGTCGTGGCAGTGCAGGGAAAACAGGTTCCTCTGGAATGGACTGAGACATCTGGGAACTCTTGGAATGGTGGCACGACCCTGGAGTTCCTCTGGCCTTTCCTGTGGAGAGCACTTCCTCTTGAGATGCGACGGGAACGCCAGGAATTCTTTCCCGACCACGCAGGGAAAGGATCCCTCCTCTCTAGATACGAGGCGGAAACGGGGCTCCTCTGGATGTGGGCGGACCCTCGTGCTTCATCTCGAGTGGAGACGGGTATGTCGGTGATCTTCTTGACTTGCAGCAGGGTGTCAAAGACCCTTTGGAAGTTCCAGAGTTAGGTGTGATTAGCCTCGAGATGCCTCAGGGGAAATGGGCCTCATCTCGCCTGGAGGGGAGAACCTCCTGGAGTTGGAGCATCGGGAGGATAGGAGGACCTCAGGGACCCGCTCCTGTGGCCTCAGAAAAGGCCAGTGCCCATGGGAGTTGCTAGGGGGCCTCTCAGGATTCCTCTCACGTCGATGCCGGGGCCTAAAGACCTTGTGGAGAGCCCGAGCGGAGGCGGCGCGGTTCGGTTCTCAGTGCCTGGGCACCGGTGTGTGGTGTGAGGCTGCGGCGGAGCCTCTACACTGAAGGTGCGAGAGGGTTGGCAGCTTCGATTGAAGCACATCGAGCGGCGACAGCAGTGAAAGTCATGAGCGACAGCGGCGAGGAGAACTACGCGAGGGAATCCCGTTCTGCTTCCAGAAAGCGGAAGTGCTCATGGATCTGGGAAATC